>NC_056732.1:170710212-171010212 GCF_019279795.1 Protopterus annectens
TTTTCTGATACTCTAAGTGCTCCATCTGGGCCCTTTTTTTTTTTTGTACCAAAAAAATTCTAAGCTTGTTTCCTGACTTTCCTGTAACTAGTCTAGTCCAGATACATATCTGCTGTATTCAGGACTGTCTGTAAGCTTCTGAGCCCCCCCAAGCCTTTCTGTGTTAGTGGGAAGCCTTCTAAGTTTATCAGTGGGAATGGTAATCACCAGGTAGTCTATCTACCACTAGAGGAGTGGTTTCTGGCCCGGAAATTGTAGTTTATTGGCTGTTTGGGCAGTTTTTTCACCCCTTTCAACTTTCTGGTTTAAAAGCCCACATTTGCATTTGTTTCCCACCTTTCCCGTAACTAGTCTAGTCCAGATACAGATTTGCTGCACCCAGGACCGTTTGTAAGCTTCTGAGCCCCCCAAGCCTTTCTGTGTTGGACGGAAGCCTTCTAGCTTATTAGTGGGAGCGGTAAGCACTAGGTAGTCTATCTACCACAAGAGGAGTAGTTTTTGGCCAGAAAATTGTAGTTTATTGGCCGTTTAGGCAGTTTTTCCATCCCTTTCAAATTTCTGGTTTAAAAGCCCGCGTTTGCATGGTTTTGTGCTTGTTTAAGCTCCGCACTGCTGCTATTAGTGGTGTCAGAAAGTCTGCTCTTCATTTTTTTTTTCATTAGATCTTCCTAGTTCTTTCTTTCTTGCACTTCAAATAGCCTAATCGCTTTGCACTTCAACAGGTTTTTTTAGCAATTATTGTAGCACATCTAAATGCCATCAGCACTAGTCATTCTTCATAGAAATAGCTCCAGTACTTAGTAGTTATGACCACCCCTCCTGACAGGATTAAATGGCAGTACCCTGTGCTTTCTCCTATTAACCTGGTGCACTTGGGCATTTAGAGGCAGTGCAGCAACTGCCTCATGTACATAGACAACCCTCTCCTCTTACCTCCCAACACTCAGATTTGTAAGAGATGCAATTATATCACCAAACTGGAATCTATGCACTCTCCAGCCAAGACCGGACTAGCTGGTCAACAGGAGAAGGTCAACACCTGCACCACACCACATGGAACACACAGCCTTCCAGAACACCCACTATCACAGCTATCACATAAAAACACAAACCACACACCCATGTCCGTGGAGGCTCTCAATAGCCATTTACCCAAACAGCAGAGACCTCCAAGACAGAAACACACGCAACCAGCACAACACAGCACCAACCACAGGAGAGACAGCTCACCTCCATAGTGTGCCCCTCAAAGTAAGCCCCAAAAGCTAAACACCTTGCCCAATACAATAATCATAGGTGACTCAATAGTGAAGCACACAGATGTCCCACTCACTAGGCTGAATAAGGAGAAGGTAACAGTCAGCTGTCTATCAGCTGCCAGAATCAGACACATAACACATGCACTCAGGTCATGCCACAACAAGTACAAGTATGACTCTGGCATAGTCCATGTGGGTGTGAATGACTTGAGAAGTACTTCCCTGGACTACATGAAGAGAAACATGGTTGACCTCTCGAATTATGTGGCCCAGGCAGGTATGACACTAGCCCTGAGCAGTATCCTATCGTCATCCAGAATTATACTGCAGTACAAACAAAAAATGATTGATTTCAACAATCGGCTAAGTTTCTGGTGTCATTCTATGGGGATCCAGTATCTGTCTGCTTGGGATGACATGACTGATGGACCTCGATGCTTTGCCAGAGATGGCCTGCATCTGTCACCCCTGGGTTTCTGGGTACTGGCTAAGGCTCTTGCCACCCCTACAGTGCCTTTTTAGGCAGTGTTCCAAAGACCAAATTATCACTGTAACTGCTATAAATAAATGCAATCTGAAGTCTAAATCTCAAGATGCATTTGCTCGAAGCACTCCTCAAAATGGAGAACATCGACATTCGTGCTGTAACGGAGACCTGGTTTAAAGTGGCAGAAAGCACCCCTGCACTACCAGTCTATAACTCATTACACGCCTTTCGTTCCAGAAACATGGACCGAAGTTGCAAAGGTGGTGGTGTCTCTATATTCATAAAGGATATGCACACCTCCAGACTAGTAGCCCAGCATAAAGGATATGCACACCTCCAGACTAGTAGCCCAGCATAAAGCATCTGAGATACTTCCGGTACAACTAACATTGGGTAAGACGGCAATCCAGGTCATTGCCTGCTATAGGTCCCCAGCCATGTCCCTAGACTCTCACTCTATGTTCTTACGCACCCTGGAATCTATCAAGGTCCAACCCAACACACCCTTACTAGGAGACTTCTACTACCCCTCCATCAACTTGGAAAACTACTCAATCACCAATACACTGGGTCCAACGCTTCCTGAAATTCATCAATTCCAATGCCCTGGACCCGCTCATTCTGACCCCCACTAGAGGAAGCAACATCATTGACCTGGGTTATTACTAACATGGGCAACCGTTGCTTTGCACCAATAGTCAATCCCTCCTTGGTCAGATCCGACCATATACTACTCACCATGGAAAACCACATCTCACCCACACAGCCTGTAAAACATAACCACCTTCAAAAACTTCTCCAAAACTGACTTTGGACTCCTAAAAACAGAGGTGGCTAACTTCATGGCACCCCTGTTAATGGAAAACAGCTGCATGACTGCCGAATTATACACCAATACACTGTATGAACATGTACACAAATGCATGGAACTAGCCATACCCAAGAGAACAGAGATGCTCTCCTCCAAAAAAGGAACCCACTCTGGTGGTCCCCTGTTATTAATAAACTCTACACCAGAAGGAAGAAACTGTTGCAAAAAAGGGTGAAGTCCCAAGACTGGAAAAACTCCGTTATTAGCCTCAACAAAAAGGTGAGATCCCACACTGAATCCTCTAAAGCCAGCTATGAAGGCAGAATTGTGGCAGACACTAAAAACAATCATAAAGCCTTCTATAGCTATATCAAGAGCCTCCATGGCAATACCCAGATCTGCTCTGAGATACTGCAAAATGCTACCCCCTATACTCAGCCAACAGACATTGCTAACATACTGGCCGACAGATTCAGTGCCAACGTTACCCCTCTCTCCCCCCAAAGGACCAATCACAATACCAGAAGAATGCCAAGCACCCAGCATTGCTGCAGCACAGATTAAAGCTGCATTGTCCAAGGCTAAGAATACAGTTTCCATGGGGCTCGATAATATCCCTGGCTGTGTTCTACACGAACTACAAAGTGAACTGGCACCACATCTGTGTGCCCTGTTCAGTCACAGCCTCACGTCGAGCTTTGTCCCTACTGAATGGCGCACGGCTACAGTCATCCCTCGCCAGAAAGGGGGAGAGACTACAGACCCTGTGAATTATCGCCCCATTAGCCTGATGAGTCTGATATGGAAAGCTATGGAGCAGATCATCGTGGACCGGATTAACAAAGATATAGGAAATCTCCAAACTCTATACCCCATGCAATTTGGCTTTGTGAAAGGGAGATCATGCTTGCTAAACCTGGTTGACTTCTCTGAGTCAGTCACCAGGGCTGTGGATGAAGGTAAGGAAGTGCATACAGCTTACCTTGATCTGGCCAAGGCCTATGATACCATTCCTCACTTGGGAATTATTGATAAACTCACCAAATTATGCATCAACCCCTATATCATTAGGTGGGTTGCAAACTGGCTCACAGACAGAACACACAGTGTGAAAGTAGCAGACTCCAAGTCAGACTGCTGACCAGTCACGAGTGGAGTCCCACAGGGATTGGTCCTGGGTCCTCTCCTGTTCAGCATCTACTTCTCAGAAGTCCAGGCCAACACAAAGGGGCTCTGGCAGACCAAGTTTGCATACGACTGCAAGCTGGGAGCCATTATTACCTCCCCAAGTTATGCAGACATCCTATAGTAAGGCCTCACTGAGACCAATGACTGGTGTCAAAACTATGGCTTTAAGCTTAACGCCAAAAAATGCATCATCATCCCCTTTGGTAAAAACTCCGTTCCCACTAATTACCACATCAATGGGAGCCCACTGAACACTGAAGGCATTATAAGAGATCTGGGGATGCAGGGTGACAGCAACCTCTCTTTTGACCACCACATTGCCACTGTAGTCAGAAAGTTCTTCTATGTGGCACATCTCATTACCAAGGGTTTTGCATCCAGGAAGAAAGAGGTCATCATGTCTCTACTCTTCCCTCATTAGATCAATCATTAAGTATAATGCCCCATTTGGCATGTACCTCACTAGACACCTGCAACAGCTGGAGAGGCCACAGAAGTACCTCATGAGAGGATCATAGGCATTAAACACATGTCCTACACGGACAGACTCAAAAGACTCCAGCTATTCTCTGTCTCATATTGCCTACTTAGAGGTGATCTCTGTTTGACTTACAAAGCCATGTCTGACCCAGCTCTGTTAGAAATGTTACATCTAAAGAAATCCTAATCCCTCCGCACCAAATGCTCCAAAGACCTCAACCTCATTACCACAATCAACAGAGATTGCCCGTGCTCTGGAACAGACTTGCCATGCATGTCAAACAGAGGACCTCACTGACCCACTTCAAGAGAAATCTTGATGAGTGGATGGGAAATAGAAAGGTCATCCTGGGGATCACTACAGTGGCTCTACTTGATAGAGGCACGGAGAACTAACTTCGGGCGGCACAATGCCAGGGCACTTCTATGGGCTAGGCTTGTAAAGGCTCCAGGGCCATTAGCCTAGTACACACTTATGAACAAGATCCTTTCATCTATGTCCATCTAATGCACCTGATAGGTCTTCAGGTTGATTGTCAGATCTGGGCTGGCAAAACTAACGCTCCAGCCTCAGACTCAATTTCTCCATACCCATTATGCACCTATGAGAAAAGTTACCACAGATAGAGTTTGTTGCATAATAAGGTGGATTGATCTCCTATGGAGACTGCTAGAGAAGATCTCTAAAGGTCCTTCAGAAATGACAACTTGGAAGGTGGACACAGGGAGGGTTATCATATTGGACGATCACTGGTGAAAGGATCCAGACTATGGTAAGTACACAACTACCATATCCTGTTCATTCCATCTGGTCAGACTGACTGGTAAGAATCCCCAGCTACAAAATGACCTGGGTAAAACCATGACAGTATACCTTTGAGGATACTGACTCCAAAGGAAGCCCTAGATCCAGTCCGTAATGTTAAATGACAGACCAGGTCACTGCAGCACAGATTTTGTCAACTGAATTTTAAAAGAAAGCTGCAGTCACAGCAATTGATTGCAGAATGAGACTTGGGTCTGCATGGTAATGGTTGGTTGTTAGCAGAATAAACACAAGTAATGCAATAAGAAAGCCATCTGGACGATAAGACCTTGCTTGCTACAAATGAGACAAAAAGCTGAGAATCATTTCTAAAAGGTTTAATTCTGTGTAGGTACAGCCTATGTCTGTCAACAAGACATGTCGCTTTTCCCGGGAATATGCATTGTTATCAAGACGTGATGCAAAGTGATTGACTACTGCCACACAAAATCACTCCAAAGGTAGGACTTTTTGTTGCTTCTGCAATGCAAGAACTAACCCCCTCTCCAGGACACTGAAGTGAAGGTAGGACTCTTGTTGCATTCAGGCACCTTGGAATATCCTTCCCCTGATAATGCCCTCCCACCTCAAGGAGGAGGTTCCATGGCCACCATGATCTTTGTAGGAAAAAGAAAGGGGAAATTAGCCACCATAGTATGTGAACTATGCAAATCTGGGTGATTTTTATTGGTGCAGAACGATAATCTAAAACTTGCGAACATTATGGTCAGAGTAGCCACTGGAGTATTCTCATGTGAAGTCGGGCAAAGTCAAACACCATGTATGGAAGAAGCCATTAACCACAGGACATGAATGACAGCACTGCTGGAGCAGAGGGAAACAGAAAAATGTTCTGGAAAGAATTCATTAAAATCTAAACTTCTTCTGACAGAAGAGAAGCTATGCATCTTGTTGTGTCTAAGTAGCATTCTATAACTTAAATTGTCAGAGCTGTTGCCAGATTTGACTTCACATAGTTTATATGCAAAGTATGTAGGCAAGGAAAAACTGCTTGCATCATGAGCACCCTGAATGGGGTCTTTGACACATTTGTTTAGGTTGCTGTGGATCAAGATTGGCTTGAGGTCCTTTGTTTTTTCTTTGGAACCAAAAAAAAACACTCAAATAATATCCTGATCATATTTATTTACTTACCAGGAAAGTCCAACTTGGAATGAAGCCAATTTTCAGCGAAGGCCTGGGGAGAAATGCTCCAGACAGATATTTGATCTGGCAAGACCTCTTGGATTGTGTGTTTTTTTTTTTTTTTTTTTTGATCTAGAGGAGACAGAATCTCTCTTCTGGCCTTTTTCTGTTGATAGGGTGGTATGTCGGGAAGCAGATGATGTGATGTGGGTAGGTCGATGGGAAATGGGAACTGCACAGCCTCTGGATATTATTCTTCTTACCCAAGAGTCCTGAGTCATGGCCATCAATGCAGAACAGTAGAGGAATAGAGTAGTTGGGCAGTCCTTCAGTGCCAGTTAAGATTGCCCGTCAGAGAAAGGTCTGCTACATCACTAGTTTTGTGAACCACTTCACGGACTGTATCCCTTGAAGTGGCCACCTCTGCCACTACTGCCTCTTTCATAAGGGGAGTCAAAAGTTTGATGCCAGGTTTTCCTAAACCACAGGGACTTGGATCCCCTTTTGGTTCCAATTGTAAGATCGTTGCAGGGTCTAAAATTTAACTCCTGTGGCTGACATCTTCCTGTCCAGCTCACACTTCTGCATATTTTCTTTGACATAAGGACCAAACAATGAAGATCCATTATACAAATCATTCCTGGAGGACACTTTAAAGTTGTCTGCGAAATCAAAAACGGAAAATCCGGGCATTACCTCTCATTGTAATAACTGCTCCTGCTGCTTGTGATGCTCCATCAGCTAGATTATGCATAAGCTGAATGAAAATGTTAGTTATGTTAAATATCATGCCTGAGGTGGTCTCTAGTTGCTTTCTAGACTCTGAAGTGGGTGCTCTCATCAAACAGGTTAATGCTTGGTCCCTTCAAAAATGGTACACAGGGGTAATATACTTGAAGGTCCTACAAGAGAAGATGCCCGAATCATACACCTGCTTGCACATCCTGTCCTTGCTTCCTTGTTTGGTCCTGTCCTTGCTTCCTTGTTTGGCAGGTGAACGGCTGCTGTATCATCAGCACTTTTTCTATTTGTTACTGCCACAGTAACAGAATCCACCAAAGAACCCTTGGACTAAAACTGTCTGCGTTGAGAGGTCTGTGTATAATTTATCTTGTTTTTGAGCTTTATATTTAGGGGCATCAGACTCCTGCCATACCTTCCTGGATGACAAGTCAATAAGGCCCACCACATTGGAGGTACCACCCAAGAAGTAGTGGGGCTTGAACAACAGGCCTCAAAGAGCACTGTAAGCCAAGATCCCCTCTGTCACATTAATTTGAGGATCTGGCTGGGACTGTTCTTCCGAGTTTATGTCTGAAGTGACCGACTCTGTAGGGCAGTCAGTGTGCCTCCCCTTGAATGCCCTCTTTCGTGGAACATTGGAAGGGGTCGAATCAGACTCCTCAAAGAACTGACACTGCAACTGAGCAGTCATCTTAAGGTCCTTTCTTTGGTAAAATACACAAAGGGGCTGAGGCAGAGAAGGGAAGATGGCCTGGCATGGAGTAAACAATGAAGAAGCCTGCAACTCCTCTAAGATATAATCCCGACTGTTACTGTGAAGGCATACCCTACATTTGCCTGATCCATGGAACTCAATCAAGTACCAGGGCACTCTTCCCAAGGAAGGTGGTGATGGCACTGACTGCACCTCTGAAGATGAAGAGAAGTAAATATTGTGGGAAGAAATATCCAGGGAATTGTTATGGCTAAGCTTGCATAGGCCCTAGGGCCAATAGCCTAGTAACAACCTATGAACCTATGAAGTAAGCAGAGGGCCCCGACCTCAAAGGATGTCTCTAACACAGGAAAAGGAGCCATGTGGGATACATCTAAGGATGGTGCCAAAAAATCAGTGTTGAGGAATCAGCCCAGAGATCCATCCGAGTCCAAGGGCCTCAGCTTCAAATGAATCATATTCAAAACTCCCAGAGCTGAGACAAAAGGAATAGTCAGTGCAGGGGGAATAACCTTTGGCAAGGCTTGGCACCAAAGCTATTTGATCCGAAGTACAAACTGGGGAAAAGTACAGTTTTGTACCTACCATAAATGTAGATGTCCGAGAGGTATGCATCTGCAGTCCTAACAAATGGGTTGTCCTGCCTCAGGCAGCCCTTCGGTCGGCCGGATTCCAAAGTCTGGGTCTGGCCTCGGCTGATGTCGCACTTCACCCGACGTCATAGCTGCAGTTCAGCGGGTATAAAGGCATCAGCCGACGCCATTTTCCTCAGTGTTTCTTGCCCCAGATGCCAGGTGCCCTCTAGGAAGGCTAAATTTGGATAAATGCAAATGTTTCCAAATAACAGAGAGCAAATAAAAATAAACATGTATATACATATATACAAACAAATACACCATAATAGATTCCCCCAGCTAGCTACAAGATGGGCAAATACCCTAGGAGTACCACAGAGGGAAGGAAGGAGGTAATCCTGACTGCAGATGCATACCTCGGACATCTACATTTATGGTAGGTACAAAACTGTACTATGTCCTTCAAGGATGCATCTGCAGTCCTAACAAATGGGTAGAATACCATAGCCAAACTGGGGGAGGAGGTACTAATAAGATTATGGTGTAGTTAAGATCCCTTGCAAAACAGCAGTGGCAAAACCTGCTCGGGATCTGGAGTATAAGGGTAGATTATAATGCTTGGCAAATGTATGCACAGAGCTCCAAGTAGCAGCCTCTAAAATGTCTTTGGTAGCCACTCCTCGTAAAAAAGCTGTAGTAGTGGCTGTAGCCCTTGTGGAGTGAGGCCTGATGTTTTCTGGAGTTGTCTTTCCATGATAAGAGTAACAAAATCTAATGCAATTTCCTATCCATTTTGAGATTGTCTGTTTTGAAATTGCTTTTCCTTCCATTCCTGTTGCATATGCTACCAGTAGCTGGTCAGTTTTTCTATTGTTCTTGGTTCTGTCCAGGTAGTAGCGCAATTGCCTATGCACATCCAAGGTATGTAGTAATCTTTCTCCGCTGTTCTGTGGGTTGGGGAAGAATGTAGGTAGGTGGATAGCTTGGTTTAAAGATACCCTGGAGACCACCTTTGGCATAAAAGTAGGATTAGTTCTCATGGACACTCTATCTTGATGGAAGATAAGAAAGGGCTGTACTGCCATTAATGCTTGTAATTCAGAAACCCTTCTTGCTGAAGTGATTGCAAGCAGGAAAGCAGTTTTCCATGATAAGTACTGTAATTCTGCTGTTGCTGCTGGTTCAAAAGGAGGGAGTGTCAACTTTTCTAGCACAAAGTTCAAGTCCCATGCAGGCAATGGTGGCTTCCTTGGTGGCTTTACATTTTAATTCCTCTCAGAAACTGCCTGAGTAGAGGATGAGAGAAGACTGGAGGGTCCATGTTGTATTCTGCTGAAATAGCTGACGCATGAATCTTAATGGAAGAATAGGACAGGCCATTGTGGAAAAGCTCTGCTAAGTATTCCAGGATGTTAGCTATGTTTACCAGTGACACATTTTCTCCTTTTGCTGCACTCCAAATGAGATATCTTTTCCATTTTGCTGAATAAGTTTTCCTTGTTGAGGGTCTGCGAGCCTCCAAGATAATGTCTTTAACCCTTTGAAATAAATCTGGGTTATTTTGTCTTATGCAATGTTCCAAGCAGTTAGCTGCAGCGTTTTCAAGTTTGGATGCAGGGTTTTGAAGTTGTTCTGTGTTAGCAGTAAGGGAACTAGGGGCAGAGGCCATGCTTGTTCCCGAGACATACTCCTCAGTAATGGGTACCAATGCTGCCTCGGCCAGTCTGGAGCTATCAGGATGATCCTTGGGTGGTCTTCTTTGATCTTCAATAGCACCTTGTGCATCAAAGGAAGAGGTGGGAATGCATATGCTGTCAGGTTTTCCCAACTGAAAGATAGGGAGTCCACCTTCCAAGCAAGTGGGTGGTATGTCCTTGTGCAGAATTTTTTCAATTGGTGGTTGTGTGGGGATGCGAATAAGTCTATTTCTGGTATTCCCCATTTCCTTGTAATGGATTTGAAGATGTCTGGATGCAGCATCCATTCGTGGGCATCCGTGGTAGTTCTGTTTAGGATGTCTGCTAGTATATTTTCTTTTCCTGGTACAAATATTGCCTGGAGCTGAATGTTGAGGCTCAGGGCCACATTCCAGAGGTCCATTGCCATCCGGCATAGAGGATATGAATGTGTGCCTCCCTGTTTGTTGATATACCACATGACTGTGGTGTTGTCTGTCCTTATCAGCAATTGACCCTGTTGAAGAAATGGTCTGAATGTCTGAATTGCCAGTTTTACTGCCAGCATCTCCTTTTGATTTATGTGTAGGTTCAGCTGGTCTTGAGTCCATAAGCCTTGTATGCACTTGTCCAGCATGTGTGCCCCCCAACCGAGGTCTGAGGCGTCCGTGGTGATAGTCTGGCTTGGTTGAGGGCTGTGGAAGGGCAGTCCCTTGTTTGTTTGACAGGCCTGAGCCCACCATTGGAATTCTTGCTTCAGGCATGGAATTATTGGAATTTGGGTTTCTAGGCTGTGCTTGTGCTGAGACCATAAATTCCTTAGGTACCACTGTAACTTTCTCATATGTAGTCTGGCATGTGGAATCAATATTATGCAGGATGCCATGTAACCCAGGGCTTGCAGGACTTTCCTTGCTGTTAGCTGGCTCTGCGTTGTTAATGCCATGAAATAGAGAGGAAGGTGCTTCTGCTTTTCTGCTGTGAGGGATGCCATTTGATTTGATGTGTCCAGTTCTGCACCCAAGAAGGTTATCCTTTGGGATGGTATCAGCCTTGACTTCTTTATATTGACTGTGTATCCCAGGGCTTGCAGTAGATGAATGACCTTTTTCAAATCTTTTTCTAATTTGTTTTTGTTGTCCGCTTGTAACAGGCAGTCGTCCAGGTAAGGGTAAATTTGAATTCCCTGAAGCCTGCAATGAGCAATTACTGAAGCCAGGCATTTCGTGAATACTCTGGGCGCAGTAGATAAGCCAAAAGGCAATGCTGAGAATTGATAATGCTCTGATCCTGCAAGAAATCTGAGGTATCTTCTGCAATTTGGTCATATGGGGACGTGCAGGTATGCCTCCTTGAGATCTAGAGTTACCAGCCAAGACTCCTTGCCCAGCATGGGAAGAAGCTGCTGTAGGGTCAGCATCTTGAATTTTGGAACAATGAGATATGTGTTCAGAGCGGACAGGTCGAGAATAGGTCTCCATTGGTTTTCTTTTCTGGGCACCAGGAAAAGTCTGGAGTAAAATCCTTGCCCTTGTTCCATAGACGGTACCTTTTCTATAGCTCTCATCCTTATTAAGTGGTCTATTTGTTCTAGAGTGTTTGTCTTTTGATTTGGAGGTAGGTTTGGCATTCCTCTCTTCCTTGGTAGAGTATGGAAGTGAAACCTGTAACCTTGGTCTATTGTCTGTAAAATCCATTTGTCTCCTGTAATGTAATGCCAGTTTACTGAAAATAAGGCTAGCTTTCCGCCTAAGGGTGCTTCTAGTTGTTCCCTGGTAGGCGGTGTCAGAGCCAAGTCACTGTGATTGTCCTGTGGAAGTGGTAGTGGCTGGATCTGTGGCAGTACTTCGCTGGTTGTTAGGCTGCCACTGACATCCCCTGTAGGCACCTCTGGATTGACCCCTGACTCTTGGACGCCTATTCCTGCCTCTCTGTGCTCTGGTGGTGTCTGGAAAGGACCAATTCTTGGAAGGCCAGTTCCTACTAAACCTTGGTGGCTGGACCTGTAAGAAATCCTTGACTGTCTGGACAGATTTTGCTTTCTCTTCCACCTTCTTCAGCACCTGCTGTGCAGGGGAGCCAAACAAATTGTGTTTATCCATGGGAGCATCTAGGAGCTTTGATTTTACATGGTCTGGTAAGGACTGTTCTTTTAACCATGCATGCCTTCTGATCACTGTACCAGTCATAGCTGATCTAAAGGAAGCCTCCAGTGCATCATAGCCGCATTTTAAGGAATGATTACTGACCTGCTGAATGTTATGTACCATTTCCTGAAGAGACTTTCTGTCTAATGGTTCAGGCGAGGACAGTTTTTTAGTTAACTGATCTAACATAAATTCCTGATACTGAATCATGTGGAATTGACAGTTTAAGGCCCTAGCCGAAAGAGTAGCAGAAGTATAAACTTTTTTACCCCATCTCTAAGGCCCTAGATTCCCTTTCAGAGGGGAGGGGTTTTTTGGCAGAGGTAGCTGCTACAGCCTTGGGTCCCTGAGAAATAGTTTCAGGATCTGCAAAAGGAGCCTTATACAGATGATAATGTGTGTCCGGAACCCTGTAGTACCTGTCGGGCTTAGCAGGGGCCGGAGGAAGTGAATCAGGAGCAGTACAAGCATCATTAAATGCATCATCCACAACAGTAAGTACTGGAGGAATGGCTAAAGGCCTATGCTGAGGCAAATGCAAAAAGGTCCTAAGCCTTTTCCTAGAGTCTGAGAAATCCTGGCCCTGCCATTGAAATTGTTCCCTCATAGCATGCAAGGTTTCCCCAAAAGAAAATTCCTCAGGCGGAGAGGCAGAAGAAATGGAGTATTCTGCATCAGAGTCCTCATAAGGAGAATAAGGGCCTTCTGGAGGGTTTGTATTTTCTGAATCATCAGAGGAGTAATCTGTAGAGACAGGCTCAGGGGGCTCTGCTCTAGGCCTCTTCTCTGGAGGTGGGTGAGAGGCCCTGTCAGGGTGAGGCTGGGATCCCCTGATCAAAGAAATGAGATCATCTGCTAGACTAAGCATTTGAGTACTAGAGCTAGGCCTGTGAGAGGGGGTCTTAGCAGGCACAGTCTTGGTTGATTTTGCTGCTTTAGCCCTGGCAAAAGCCTTGATTGACATGGATGCAGGGGGCCTAGCAGCTCCACGTGCAGGAGTAGATATATCTAAAGGGATAGTATCAGATAAATCCTGTGAGGCTGTAAGAGCAGGTGGAATTTCAGTAGCAGATTCAGCCATGCTGGATGAGGCCTCGGTAGGAGGCAAGCTTTCGGCCGAAGGAAGAACCGAGGACTCGGTTTCAGCCGAAACCGAGACACTCGCGGTTGACTTAACCGCGGTTTCGGCCGAAACCGCGGACCGCGAGTGTCGGTCTTTTTCCTTGCGCTTTTTAGCTAATTGAGAAGTCGGAGTCTCCAATGGCATGTTGTAAGCAAAAGCGGAGCCGAAAAACTCCTCAGCAAATTCCGACCGACGTCTAAGTGTCCGTCGGTTGAAAGAAGCACAGGCTAGACAAGCTGCTACGTCGTGGTCTGGGCCTAAACAAGGTAGGCAGTAAGAGTGGAAATCTTTATGAGGTATTTGTTTCCCACAAGTTAAACAGTTATTCACTTTTTCTGACATCGGCTGAGGCAAGAAAGAGTCCCCAACGGGGTACTTAGCTTTTTAGAAGTCTTCGGTAGTAGCAATCTCTGGTTCTGACCGACCGGCACTTGCGAACAGCTTCTGCTTCGGGCGCCACACAGCAAGAAAGACTGAGGAAAATGGCGTCGGCTGATGCCTTTATACCCGCTGAACTGCAGCTATGACGTCGGGTGAAGTGCGACATCAGCCGAGGCCAGACCCAGACTTTGGAATCAGGCCGACCGAAGGGCTGCCTGAGGCAGGACAACCCATTTGTTAGGACTGCAGATGCATCCTTGAAGGACATCAGCAAAAATCGAAAATGTTAAGCCAGCCATATCCGACCTCAAAATGGAGGCATATGGGAGGACACAATCTCAGTCTGGGCCTTGAAGAAAGCCCTCATCAAGCAATCCCAATCAAGCTCTGACACATTTCTGAAGGATGAGAAGGAACATGAAGTTTGAAGGAGGCCAAGGGAGACTTATCTAGAATGAGTATCAGCTCTGCCTGAAACAGGAGACTTAAAAGAAGTCAAGGAGGTAGTTGACTCCATCCCAGGAACTTTATGAGCAAAGGGAGTAGATGCATCAGACTTTCTTTTCCTAGCTTATTCTGAATCATTTTCCTAACTCGTGTCACTGGGTCTCTCTTTGTTTTTATCCTTTCTGGGCTTGTATGCTTCTGGATCCAGGGGGTAGCAGCCCTTTAATGAAAAGTTTATTCCTTCCATCTGCTAAGGTCTGAAGACCACAGACAGAACAATAGTCCAATAAGTGATTCAACCACAGGCACACTACACACAACTTGTGGGTGTCCTGAGGGGGGGGGATTTTATGACTATATTTTACACACCTTTTTAAAGTTCTTCTCCATACTTAACTGTTAGAGACAGACAGACGTGTGCTCACACACACACAGATGTGCAGAGATACACACACACACTAAACTAACCAGAAAAAGAAGAAACTTGATAATAAAACACCAAAAATTGTAATTATATCTATGAAATCTTTCTCTGAAATCTCAGTAGCCAGATGCCTACACGACAAAGGGAAGTATTACATAACAAAAAGGAGGTCTAAATATTCCAAAGTAGTAGACAAATATAACAGGAGTAAACACCAAAATATGTGGCTAAATATAAGTACTAATCTAACATGAGATGCAGAACTTAGCCTGCAGGGTGAGCCCAACTCTCATTGTTTAGACAGCAAGAGAGATCTGAAGTAGGTTTACCCATAGGTGCATTATGGGAGGGCAAAAAATTAAAGGAACTTGAGGCTGGAGCACTGGTTTTGCCAGCTTGGATCTGACAAGAGGCCCGAAGACGTCTCAGTCAGAGCAGATGGATGGGATAAACTGGATTAAACAATTATCACTGGCTGATAAGCCTGAGCTACATTATGAGTCAGACATTAGCTACAACATTAGACAATGAATACTGGAAATAAATCCCTTATGAGGTATTTAGTCCTGGAAGATTTTTCAACAACTGACTGATGATACAAGTTGTAGAGCTACAACTGACCAACACAAACTACATGGCAAGAAAGACCTGAGGAAGGCATCAGCTAATGCACCTTTTATACTACCAATGCCCCTGCACCAGAAATCAGATGTCAGCAGAACCCTTGGAAAGGGTAGAGCTTTGAAATACAGGCAAACCATGGGCTACCTGCATGGCAGGATATCTTAAATGTGAATACTAAAACTGAATACTAAAATATTTAAGATAACTTTACAATCTGCTGCCAGCTGGTCCTTCAATCACGGTATGTCACCAGAACCATGCACAGGTCCAACATATTAAACAAAAATCCAGTCCATACCCACTAGAGATCAGCATGGCAGAAACACAGGGAGCTGTGTGGGGCTGAAATGGCACATGCACTGTTAAACATTCTACTGTAGCAGAGAGAAGTTTCAAATGTCTCATAACCTGAGGATGACATCCAAACAGTCCCGGTGGTATCAAGAGCTAAAGACAGAACATGCTACAAAATCGCCAGACACTGAACGGTATACAAGTTGTTTACAGTACTACACAGGCCAATCAGACACTAAACTATAAGCAAATCCCATGACTGGAGGAACTCCCTGGTCAACCTCAGTAAGACGCTGAGATCCCTCATAAAATCCTCCAAAGCTAGTTACGAAAACAAAATTGCCACTGACTCTAAAGACAACCACAAAGCATTCTATAGCTATGTCAAGAATCTTAATGGGAACACTCAGATCTGCTCTGAGTTACAGCATAATGGCACTAAATATACAGAACCAACTGATATTACCAACATCCTAGCAGATAGGTTCAGTGCTAACTTTACCCCCCTCTCACCCCCTAGAGGGCCCATCTCTATACTGGAAGAATGCAAAGTTCCTATAATCATGGCTGCACAGGTAAAAAACACACTTTCCAAAACCAAGAACACAGCATCCATGGGACCTGATAATATCCCAGGCTGCGTTCTACATGAACTACAGAATGAACTGGCACCCTACCCAGTACCATGTTCAATCATAGTCTCACCTCAGGCTTTGTACCCACTGAATGGCGCACCGCGACAGTTATGCCACTCCACAAAGGGGGAGCCACGATGGACCCCGAGAACTACCGGCCCATTAGCCGGACAAGCCTGGTCTGCAAGGCCATGGAACGTATCATCGTGGAACTCATAAACAAAGACACTGGTAATCTCCAAACTCTGGACCCTACTCAGTTTAGATTTGTAAAAGGCAGATCATGTCTCCTAAAACTGATTGACTTCTTTGAAGCAGTCACCAAAGCCATAGATGAGGGTAAAATGGTTCACACAGCTTATCTAGATCTCGCCAAGGCTTTTGACACCATCCCCCACTCTGGAATTATAGATAAGCTCACTAAACTAGGTATAAATCCCTATGTCACAAGATGGGTTGCCAACTGGCTCACAGACAGAACCCACACTGTGAAAGTAGCGGATTCCAAATCCGACATCAGACCAGTGTGACAAGTGGAGTACCACAGGGTTCAGTCCTGGGTCCTCTCCTGTTGGGTATCTACTTCTCTGAAGTGCAGGCCAACACAGAAGGTCTTTATTAACAAAGTTTGCAGATGACTGCAAACTAGGAGCCATAATCGAAACTCCTAACGATGTGGACAAACTACAAAAGGGCCTCACTGAGACAGATACCTGGTGTCAAAGCCATGGCCTGAAGCTCAATGCCAAAAAGTGTACTGTCATCCCCTTTGGTAAAAACTCTGTACCCATGAACTACCACATAGCTGGTAGTCTACTTAATGCCGAAAATGTGATGAGACCTTGGGATACAGGTGGACAGTAGTCTCTCCTTTGATAATCACATCGCCACAGTGGTCCGGAAATCCTTCTGCGTGGCTCATCTCATCACAAAAGGATTCTCATCCAGAAAAAAAGAGGTCATTGTTCCCCTCTACTCATCACTCATTAGACCCATTATAGAGTACAATGCCCCTTTTGGTATGTACCTCACAAGGCATCAACAACTGGAAAGACCACAGAAATACCTCACAAAGAGGATTACTGGCCTCAAACAGATGCCCTATGCAGACCGTCTGAAAAAACTACAGCTTTACTCCATCGCAGGCATCAGGGGCGATCTCTGCCTAACATACAAAGCTATGTCAAATCCAGAACTGTTGGACATGCTCCACTTAAAGAAATCCCAATCCCTACGAGCTACACGGTCTAGGAACCTTAACCTTGTCACCACAATAAACAGAACATGCTGGAGGGATAGATTCCTGTCCCAGAGACTTCCCATACTCTGGAACAGACTACCTATCTATGTCAAACAGAGCTCCTCATTAGCACTCTTCAAGAAAAATCTTGACGATTGGATGGGAAATGGGAAATTCACCCCGGGGATCACTTCTGTGGCTCTGCTCGACAGGGGCACAGGAAAATAATTTTCTTGGGTGGCGAAAGCCAAGGTACATTTTTTGGCTAGGCTTGTATGGGCCCCTAGGGCAGATAGACTAGTACCTACTTATGAACCTAAGTTGTTTACAGTACTACAACAGATTGATCAGACACTGAATAATATACAAGTTGTTTATAGTACTACACAGATCAATCAGACACTGAACTATACACAAATTGTTTACAGTACTACACAGACTGATCAGACACTGAATGATATACAAGTTGTTTATAGTACTACACAGATCAGACACTAAACTATACATAAGCTGTTTACAGTATACACAGATTGATCAGACACTGAACGATATACAAGTTGTTTATAGTACTACACAGATCAGACACTGAACTATATACAAGTTGTATACAGTACTACACACAGATTAATCCAATTCTTAAGAGGTGGATATCAGTTTTAAACTCAACTGTGGAGCAATACAAAAACAGTTCAGGTTTTATATACATGAATAGGGTGGTCACTGTAGGGCAGTCATTAATGACAGGTGGGAAATGCCTTGTGCAGACCAAGTAACAACACTGTCCAGCTCTGAAACATGGGTGGCACAGCTTTGGTCCCATCATCTAATGATGTTCATTGCCAAAGTCAGCACTGTCACAGCACATTATAAGGAAAATCCAGAATAAAGTAAGGTAATGGAGAATTAAACAACTATGTGCTTAGTAAAAATGAAGGAACAATCTAACTGCTACAACTAGTGCCAGCTTTTCTTTTCTCTACTTTGCAAACTAGGCAGGTGAAAGATGATAAATCTGTTATAGTTAGCAATAGACACTGATGCATGTTTGAGGTGACACTTGCATGTGTAAGAAATTCACTGCTGCTCAACATATAACACCAACTTAGAAACAACCTTGCTCAGACTGTTAACTGGAGCTGGAATGTGGCAGCCGACTTAAAATATAACTTTTAGAACAAAATCATACAGTAGCCTACAAAACATCCAAATGTTACCACTGTGCAAAATAATGAAGTTTTTCTAATGTACACTTTCTGCTGAACAAGCCTTTCCATTTAACCAATGCAGCATTAAAACATGTTTGTCATTCTATTAACTCAAGCAATTTTGCATAACTTAACATCAGGACTGACCCTACTTTTTTTTCAATGAACAATTTCTAGACGGTTTTAACAGCATGAAATCCAGGAGGTACTTTTTTCTTTTTAATGACTCCAAGAAGGTTGTAGGGAAAGTATTTTTTTCTTCCAGTGTTACTGTACTTGATTTCTAAAGCTAATTCATGCCAACAGTTTTGAAGCTACAATTTCAATTTTTTTTTCCTGACACCCCTAAGAACATTCAAGCTCTCATCTACTGTTAAGGTAACTGATTTCACAAGTGAACTATGTTCATCATTAGATTGCTGTTGCAGTAATGTTGACAGATGTGATGATTCTCAATGTTTTTAGGCAGAAAGGGAGCGAGTACGAGACACAGAGATGGAGTCCAGTAACCCTTAAAGCATGGTTCTGGCAAACCCTGCACTGTCCCTAGAAACAATATCAATTTTGTAATACTTTTTAAAAGTACGAATAGAAGACCAATTAGCTATTTCTAAGATAGATTTGAAATCAGGCCCTTTGAAGAAAGTCCTTGAAGAAGCTACAGTCATTGTAGAATGAGGTTTAACATGTCCCTGGATGGATTTTGCATGGAAAGAGTACCAAAAGAAAATGGCAACAGAAATATCCCTGGAAATGGTCTGTTTGGATGCTTTCAAAGGAAAGAAACTAATGATGAAATTTCCTAATCTCTTAATTCTTGCCCCAGTAAAATCTTGTTTGGGTACATCTATCAAGTGATTCTTTTTCCCTAATTTTGAATATTAAGAAAGGATGCGGGAATGTGAATGGACTAATTCAGAGACATTTCAGTAATCACCTCAGGCACAAAGGATGGAACAGTTCTAAGGGATGCTCTCTCCTTGTGGAAAACCAGAAAAGGTGGAACAGACAAAGATGCTGCAACTCAGAAACCCTCCTTGCAAAGGTTAAGGCTATGAGAAAAACTATTTCCCATGTACAGTATTTTAAGGAAGCAGACGAAGTAGGTTCTAAAGATGGAAAAGTTAATTTCTTATGTCCCACGAGAAGAAACAGATTTGCTGGGGGGCCTGATGAGCAGGACCCCTTTTAAGAACAGCTTCACCTCAAAGAGTGAGGAGCTGAATCTAGAAAAGATGAAATGGTGGGAAAGTGTGCCTTAACAGAGGTGTATGGCAACCCAGAACTGAGTAGCTCAAACAGAAATTTGAGTATAGAAGGTATCCCCTGCTTGACAGGGGATCCCAGCCTTCTTTCTTATACCAAAAAGAAAATGTATTTACTTTGAAATACATGGTATTTCTAATTAACAGGTTTTCAAGCCATCTTTATTATATGCAGCATGCCCTCTTAAAACGTATTCATACAATGAGATTGAGAGTATTCAGGTTTGGATGACTAAGATAGTCCTTCTGCTGTGTCAGCAAGTCCATCTCTGGGGCAACTTGAGGTGACCATCCTTGGTCAACTAGAAGAGAAGAGAGAATGAATGTTGTCTTGGCCAAAAAGGGATCAACCAGGAGAATTTTGTGACTGTCATTCTGAATCATCAAGAGGAAGTTTTGGATGAGAGGAAAGGCATACAGAAATTTCTCTTTCCATGACAAGACGACATCTGCTCTCCAGGCATCTTTGTAAGGACTCCTGGAGCAAAACATTTTAAGTTGATGGTTCGCAGAGGAGGCAAAAAATAAAATTATCCCTGGGATACCCCACTGGTGAACAAATCTGAAGAAAGACCTCTCCGCTCAACATCCATCTGTGAGGGACATCCTGGATCCTTACCCTATCAGCTTACCCGCAAGACAACCTTTTTTTTTTTGCTTTGTTTTTTACTATGAGTTAAGTGGTTGGTTCCATCTTTCTCATCAGAGTTTTGCAATTTTTTTTTAAAGAGAGCCTACATGCCTGGGGGTATGCACCTACTGATCTTTCCATTGCTACAGTACTGCATGCTGGCTACATACGGCCTATGGTCAGTTCACTTTTAGGCACTAGAGTAAGCACCTCCTTGCAAATAATAAACAATTTACACTGCTAAGGAGTAATGCACAAGTACATTACTGCCCCACGTACAGGGATCAGTCACATACAAGTAGGCAGCAGAAAAGTACTCATGATCTATGAAAAGCGTCCTCTGGTATGTTGCCTGACGCAGTAAAAATGTATTTGATGTAAAGAAGCCTCATGGGTGACAGCTACTTATCTTATAGTCACTGTTAATAAATATAGTGGTTATAACCTCTAACCATTTTCACATGGTTGCAACATTTTATCACCCCATGTTATTAATTTTATAATTGCTTCACAAAAAATATTTAAGGGTCAAAATATTCCCAGTAACAGATGCATAACACAAAACTTAAAACATACCTGCCTGTTAACCGTCTCTAACAAAGCTTTATACCACTCATTTATTGTAGTATCATTTTCAGAATGTATAAGAAGTTCCGTTCCTTGACGAGTCTTCACCTACAAAGCAAAGTAAAGCAATTACTAAAAGAAACTAATGTTAATTTAATATACATATTTACGTAGTACACATTGCAAAATCATTTTCCATAGTGTATATAATATATATATATATATATATATATATATATATAGAGAGAGAGAGAGAGCCACATACACTTTTCTAATACGACTACACACTGAATAGCAAGCTTGTAAGATCTCTCCTACTGTGAAAATTAAAAAAAAACAGTAAAAGTTGTCAATTTGGATACAAATTCAGTTATTTGCTAGTAGATATCCTGCCTGGATGTGACTGCAGTAGAAGAAAAGAAGAAAAAAGCTCTGGTTGGGAAGAATTTTGCAGCTGCTCAGCAAAAAGCAGTTCAGGTTTAGTACAACAGCAAAAAGCAGTTCAGGTTTAGTACAGAAGACTGCATCCAATAATTTAGAAGAAAAATAAATCAATTGCATTCTGAAGTGCTTTAAACAAATCAAACACTGAAGAAATAAAGTCAAGTGACAAAGTCTAGAAAAAAATACACAGAGCTTTAAGTAGCTATTCAGATGAGATGATAGCACTTCAGAAATCAGAGGGTGAAGTGAAGAAAGACTGGTTGAAAATGACGTTTCTCAAGAAGATCCATTTCAGAAACTGTAGATTTAAAATTGTAAAGTATAAAGTCAAAATACAAAGAAAAACCTGAAATTTTCTGCTATACCAGAGAAAAGGGGTGGAATACATTGTATTAATTTTATGAAAGTAAAAATAAGCAACTAGAATGTTGTTCTACAGCAAGATTTCTTAATTGTGAGCCATAGCATAGCTGGGGGGGATGGGCAACTACCCTAGGCACAAAGTATGTGTGGTGGCAGTGGGGCAGTAATAGCAATTTAATGCATAATGGCTTTTAAAAGCCAGTATTACAACTGAAGTCAAACCTCACACTGAAGCACTCCCTGTGTGGTCTAAACTATAGCAAGCAGTTTGCTACAGTTGAAAGCATTTTTTTATTAAAACCTGAGCTCTGTAGAGCTCCATGCAGAGTACAAAACTAAAACAACTGCTTGCTACACTGAAGCAAGCAGAATGCTACAGTTTAAATATTTAAAAAAAAGTATTTTTAAATTAAAACCTGACTTTTGTAATGCTCCATTCAAAGTAGAAACTGTAGCAACTGCTTGCTTCATTTGTAGAAAGCAGTTTGCTACAGTTTAAATATAAAAAAGTGTTTTATTAAAATCTGAGCACTGTAGCCCTTTTAGTATAAACTATAGCAAACAGTCTGCTACAGTTTAAAAGATAAAAGATTATTTATTATTTTTTTTTTTTTTTTTGCATTCTTCACTTGAAGAGCTGAGGAGGGGAGGTGCTGGTTCATTGGACTGGCACACAGCACTGACTGAGCCAGCTATGCATCAGATTAAGGGAGCACATTCTGTGTATGTTCCAAATCTGGCCTTGACATCAGTAAAGATGCAATCATAACATCAGAAAGAGCTACTTTTGATAAAACTGTGGCAGAAGGAAAATTACAAAAGGCTGTGGGCACAAGAGTGATTGTGAAGAATGATTATTTGCTGTAAACCAGGCAGAAAAGAAACAAGTTTATCCCAGCAATCACAGAATGTCAAAAGGTAGATATGAAATTCAAGCTCCTGTATGTGGCTGCCTGAAAGATCAAATATATTTTTGAATGCAGAACAGACTAAGAAAGAAATTTAAAAAATGTTTAGCCAACAAAAAGCTCACAAAATGACCTTCTTATTGAAAAAAATGTCATTTGTTTGAGCAAAACTAACTAGAAGAATCAGGAGCAAGAATGCCCTGAAAATGAACCAGATATTAGTGTTGGAAGGTCGAGATGATCATGAAGACCATCCCTAATGCAAATTGTGAGTAAATGACAGAAATACAAAGTGTCAAATTCATCAGATGATGTTTTGATATGGGGAATGTGGCCCTGTAAGAAGAAATGGCTGCAAAAGGCTGGAAGTTCGTTGACTGCATTTAACTCATGAGAGAACTCCAGAACATAAACCACACTTTAGGACTAATGTTTATAAGGACACTAAGGGACTGAAGTATCTAAGAAAAACATTTTTTTATTCCCATAAATATCTGTATGAAAATGTTATGGTGCAAATTGCATGTTACACTGTAAAACATTTCTGTATAGCATGTAGTCAGAAAAATTTTAAATGTGAGTGGTGCTGTGGGAGTTTTACCAGGGACTGCTGTATATGTTAGTGATAGTAAAAGTAAGAAAGCACATTTTCATATTTGTAATGTTTCCAGGCATTACGCAGTAATAAGATAAAGGCTAGAAAGAAGCAAGTTAAAGTTAATATGTTGTGGTCTTGGGCTGCTGGGGGATGAAAAAATTGACTGATCATATATGTAGAATTAAAAGATGATAATTTTCCCTATTTTATAGAGATGGATCTCTAATGTCCTCAGATTTAAGCTATGGACAAGTTTTTTCAAAAAAAGGCTTAAAAATAAGAGAAAATAACAAAAAGGGTACTTATTTCTTGCTTTTGCAAAATTATTAGCTGTTCACTTTTCCATTAGCACCGGCTTTTAGTTGGAGGCAAGGAGCAAACAGGTGCATGCAAGTAATCTCTATGAGATCTGACCAATCTGCTCTGAGTGAACTCTACCAAGGATTATTTCTTCCATTTACAAATCAACCAGCTGTTTTTATTAGTACTAGTATTAAATGCTTTCAGGAGCCTGCAGATGCAAGCAATTAACCATGAAAGGTCTGAATTTTTCAAATGAAATCTACAAGCTACAATATGGTTATAAACTGCAGCCCTTCAAAATGAACTGGAGTACGCCTCCACTGTGACACTGTCAGAGCACCTGTGGCCAAAGATTTGTGCTGTGAGCATACCATGCAAAATACTGGCAACTGATGAACTTAATCAGACTCAAACTAATCAGCTGTGGTGATACAGAAGTATAATGCAGATGACCCAGTGTTGATGCCAAGCAGGGGCATATGGGGGGAGGGACAGTGTTGTGGAGCCATCTGTATACTGCTGTAATTCTTCAGAACAGGGTGACAATGCAAATGATTGACCTGAGGAAAGGAGGCACTGCCTATTTGCTGGTATCCTTCAAACTGGGTGTGCAGAAATGTGTCCTTGCTCAGATGGGGGGGCAGTGATATCCTCCACTGTAATGATGATCATACATCCTCCTGTCAAAGGGTAGGACCAGACCACTGCAAACGGTCGGATTGCTGAGATGACAGTGGCAGTACAAAGCACTTAGTGATTGTATGAATTACTGCCCCTTCCACAGAGCTCTTGCACCACAGTGGGTGGAATCCCTAGTGGAGTAGAATGAATGGACTGTATCCAATTTGGGAGAAGGCTTGACAGTCAGCAGGCATGGTGGCAAAAAACACATAGAAAAATACGTAGTGAGATGAAAAGAGATGCATCATTCTCTACCTACCCATATGTGTGATATGGACAAATATTGCACTACTTTGCTTCTTTTTTATGAGTAAAGCAGCCTGACTGAAAATAGTCTTAAAATGCCACAGAGCTCTTGCAGTTCTAATCTCTGCTACACAGATGAGAAAGGATATATCCTATGAAGACCAATATTCCTGTACTGACAGACTTTGTAATGTGGGCGCCCCATGCATAAACAAAATCTGTTAAATTCATGCTTGGAGATGGCTTTGCCTTCTGCCCCTGAAGCAAAGCTAACCAGCAATTGATCAGACTTTCTGAAGGGTTTAGTCCTGTCCAAATAGTATCTGAGCTGTATGTGCACATCTAGAGTGTGCAGAATACTTTCCCCCTTGTTTTAGGGGTTAGGAAAGAAGATGGGTAAATGGATGGATTGGGTGAGAGCCACACTGGACACCACCTTGGGCATGAAGGATGGATTAGTTCTGAGGGATACCCTGTCTGTATAGAAGATGATGAAGGGTTCCACAGCCATGAGTGTTTGCAGCTCAGAGACTCTTCTGACTGAAGTGATGGTCAGGAGGAAGGCTGTCCTCCAAGACAAAAATATTAGCTCTGCAGAAGAAGCTGGTTCGAAAGGGGGCAGGGTGAGCTTTGTCCAAGACAAAGTTAAGGTCCCAAGCTGGTGTTGGTGCTCTTCTGGGGGGCCTCAAGTTGCTAGCCCCTCTGAGGAACTGATTAATCAGAGGGTGTGAAAAAAGAGGCTGCTCGGTGGGAAAAAGAGCAGAAACAGCACAGACATGAATTTTTTATAGAGGAGAAGGTGAGACCACTGTGTGGAAGGTCAGCTAAGTAATCCAGGATGAGAGGGATGAAGGGCTGTGATGTATTGGCCCCTTTAGCCTGGATACAGATGCAGAACCTTTTCCATTTATCTGCATAACGCTTTCTGGTGCTAGGGCATCTGGCCTCTCGGATAACATCCAAAATCTGTTTACTGAGGATGGCAGGTTGGTTAGGGGCTAGGGTATAAGCCAAGCTGCCAAACTGAGTGTCTGCAATTGGGGGTGCATGAATTCCCCTTTCCTCTGGGTTAGGAGGTTTGGAATCTGAGGAAGATTCCATGGAGACAGCGAGGACAGGCTGCGCAGCAAGGGGTACCAGTGCTGTCTTGGCCAGTCTGGAGCTATGAGAATAGTCCTTGGTTTTTCCTCCCTTATTTTGAGCAGTACCCCGGGAATAAGGGGGGTAGGGGAGAAAGGCATAGACCAAGAGGTTTACAAAGGAGAAGGACAGGGCATCCACTTTCCATGCCATGCAGTGATGCTCCTTGGTGCAGAATTTGCTGAGCTGATGGTTGGTCTGGGAGGCAAAGAGGTTGACCTCCGGGGTTACCCATTTCTGAGTAATTATGAAGAAGGTGTTTCTGTTGAACTGGCACTCGTGGGGGTCCAAGAGCTTTCTGCTTAATTGGTCTGCCAGGGAGCTGAGAGAGCCTGGTAGGTATTGAGCTAACAGGTGTATTTGCACGGAAGAGGCTGTGGACCAAAGGGTCATGGCCAGCCTGCACAGCGGGAAGGAGCAAGTCACTCCCTGCTTGTTGATGTACCACATCACAGTGGTGTTGTTTGTTTTAATCAGGAGAACTCCTGGAGAGAGAAGGGGTTTGAAAGCTATCAAGACCTGCTGCACAGCCATCATCTCTTTTTGACTGATGTGCAGGGGGAGCTGCTGGGGGTTCCATTGGCCCTTTATACATCTGCCATCCAGGTGTGCACCCAAAGCGTAGTCTGATGCATCTGTGGTGAGGGTCTGGGTGGCGGGGTGTGGGGAGAAGGGCAGTCCCTTGTTGTGGGAGCAGGCTGTTGCCCACCAAAGAAATTCCTTCCTCAGGCAAGGAATGATAGGCAGAAGAGTTTTGAAGTCTTGAGAGTGTTGACACCAAAGGCTCTATAGGTACCACTGAAGATTCCTCATATGCAGTTTGGCAAATGGAATGAGGAGTATGCAAGAGGCCATAAACCCCAGGGCTTGCAGGATTTTCCTTGCAGAAAGCTGGGGCCTGGTGGCCAGTTGAGAGATGTAAGCCGTTAGGAAAATTTGTTTCTCTGGTGTAAGGGATGCCATTTGGGATGCTGTATCCAGACTTGCTCCCAGGAAGATTATCCTTTTGGTGGGTACCTGTTTGGACTTCTTTTCACTGACTGTATGCCCTAGGGAGGTTAGCAGGTCCTTTACAAAGGCCAGGTCTTTGAGCAGCTTTTCCTGGCTGTCTGCCTGACTAAGGCAGTCGTCTAAGTAGGGGTAAATTTGAATATTTCTTTGCCTGCAAAAGGCAATGGCTGGGCATTTTGTGAAAACTCTGGGAGCAGTAGATAAGCCAAAGGGAAGCGCAGAGAACTGAAAGTGTTGAGATCCTGCCCTGAAGTGGAGATATTTTCTACAGGACTCCCTAATAGTAATGTGGACGTAGGCCTCTTGTAGGGCCAGGGTGGCTAACGAGGTGTCCTTGGAGAGCATGGGTAGCAATTGATGGAGGGTGAGAATTTTGGGATCACCAGAAAGGCGTTTAGAATGGATAGAGCGAGGATGGGGTGCCAGGTACCCTCTTTTCTGAGCACCAGAAAAAGTCTGGAGTAGAAGCCTTGGCCTATCTGCTCTGCAGGAACATGTTCTACTGCCCCCAAGGAGAGCAGGGAATGGATTTGCTTTTGAGCCTCTGACTACTGATATGGTGGTAGATCTGGATACCCTTTTGGGGTGTGGAAGGAGAATTTGTACCCCTGAGACACAATGTTCAGAATCCATTGGTTCTTGGTAATGGTGGCCCAAGGTGCTTGAATTAAAGGAGAATTTTCCTCCTAGGGGCATGCAAAGGTGGGCAGAGGCGAGTCACTGTGAGTTCTTACCATAAGGGGGTGGCTTAGAACTCCCTGGTTTTGAAGTGGAGGTAGTCACTGCTTAGATCTCTGCAACCCCTGGGGCTGCTGTCTGGGGGTTCTGTTTCCACATGGCCTAGGTTGGCCCTGGCTACTCGGAGCAAGAAAGGACCAGTGCTTGAAGTGAAAATGCTTCTGAACCTAGGGGGCTGGACTTGTAAGAAATCTTTAACAGTCTGCATAGATTTTGCTTTTTCTTCTATCTTTTTTAAGACCTCTTCTGCTTTAGTGCCAAACAAGTTATCTTTGTGCAAAGGTGCATCCAACAGTTTTGATCTGACATGGTCTGGCACGGGTTGTTCCTTAAGCCATGCATGTCTTCTAATGACAGATCCGGTGACTGCTGCCCTGCAAGAAGCTTCTAGGGCATCAAAACCACAGTGCAAAGTGTGTTTAGTTACTTAACCAGCAGAATGCATTAAGTCCTGTAAATCTTTAGATTCTGCCCATGCAGGAAAGGAGGAAATTTTTTATTTAAGGAGTTCCAAGGTATGCTGCTGATACTTAAGCATATGGAACTGACAATTTAGTGCCCTAATAGCAAGAGTTGCTGAGGTGTAAACTTTTTTACCCAATCTGTCTAATGGTTGGGAATCCCTGCCTGAGGGGGTGGGATTCTTAGCTGAGGTTGCTTTAATCCCTTTAGGCTGTTGGATTTTTTAAAAAAGGTATTTGTGTGAATCAGGGACTCTTTAGTACCTGTCTGGGTTTCTGGGAGCAAGAGGGAGGGCGTCTGGAGTTCAGCTGGATTCAAGGAAAACATCATCCACCACACCTAGGACTGGGATGACGGCTAAAGGCCTGTGTTGTGGAAGGTCCAGGAACTCGCCGAGTCTCTTTTTAGACTGTGGGTAGTCTTGACTCTCCCACTGGAAATGCTCCCTTAAGGTATGCAGGGTTTCCCCAAAGGAAAAACCTTCTGGGGGAGATGCTGAAGGAATGGATTCCTCTGCATCCGAATCTTCACAAGTGGAGAGGGGCTGCATGTCTTCATATTCAGATGCATCGGATTCATCTGACGCTTGTTCAGACAAAACTGCTGGAGATACAGATCTCTTTTCCTTTTTGAAGGAGTGGCTTGGCATCTCTTAATCAGCATGATAAGGTCTTCTGCCATTTTAAGCATTTGAAACTGAGGCAAGGGAGCAGGCGCCTGAGAATGGGTAGTCGGTTTCTTGGGTGTGGTTCGACCCCTGGGCCTAAGGTACTCGGTTGTTTTCGAAAGAACAATAGCCGTGAAAGAAGACGTCGGTTTATGTCGAGATTCAGTGTTGCAAAGGACTCCCTCGGAAGCCAGTGCCTGCACAGTGGCTCCAGACCCATCCAAGGTAGAGACGACCGCAGAATCCTTAGATGAAGAAGAGTTCTGCGGCATACCGAACTCTGAAAGGGTCTCGGTAATGGCCTGCAAATTAACTGATGCAGGCATCAGGGGCTGTGAAAGCGCCTCACTGAGTTCTGAAGGACTGATGGCCAGCTTAACGGAAGCGTCATCAGAAGGTTTGGTCCTGTGCAGTCTGTCTCTGTCTTTATCTTTACTTTTTTCAGTAGATCTGCTGTCGGATGGCTTACCAAAGCTATATCAGAATTCGAGGACTACAAATAGAAATATCTGGCTACAATAAGGGCCCAACAACGAATAGTTCTGGTGTTAAAGCACAGAAGCCACAACGAGGGACATAGCGGTCTGGGCCTAGACAAGTGAGGCAGTAAGAGTGGAAGTCCCGGTGTGGTATTTGCTTTCCACAGGCGAGACAATTATTAACTTTTTCTGACATCGGTTAGTGCAAGAAAAAAGGATCCCCAACAGGGTACTTAGCTTTCGAAGACTTCAACTTCAATTTGGAAACGAAACTTAGGTAGTGGCCGACCAGCACTCGTGCGAACTGCTTCTGCTTCAGGCTCCACGGCAAGAAAGACTGATGTAATGGCGTCAGATGCCTTCATTTATACCATTGACGACCTTATGTCAGTTCTCAAGCAACAGCACCCGATGTAGAAATACTAAGTCTCTGGTATTCGGGCCGGCCGAGGGCTACCCTGGCAGGGATAACCCAAATGTGATGACTGCAACAGTGAAACACGAAGAATATCAGGAAAATTCATCCCTGGCTTAGCACCTGTGTCTCTAATGGACAGAGGCAACCTGTAAATGGTTCATCTCCCAAGCACTTGCTTGTAAATGTTTCATCTCTTAGGTCCCTGCTTACACTTATCAAGGGTATCAGAACTTGTCAGAGATTTGGGATACATGGCTAAGCTTAAAAGGCTCTTCTAGTCATTAGTCTAGTAACCACCTATAAGATATAAAGGGACGGAGGGAAAATCAACAGAGGGGACTTCAGTGTCACACTGGATCCACGAAAAGAGCCTTAGAAAAGAACATAATAGGAGAAGAGTGGAAGGACACATGGAGAGAAAGATCCTGTAAAAAGGGAGTACACATTTTCCACAAACTGCTTGATTCAAGTTAGAAGGCCAGACAGAATACTAGGGAAAGACAGAACTCCAAAAATGGTGCAAAAGATGGAAATACAGCAGAGGTGCATATTGGACTATGCAACAGTAGCAATGACAATAAAGACAGAATCAGAACAGGGAGGGGTTGAAATGGAAGTGAGTGAGCTTACACATGGACATTTCAGGAAAGGAAGTGAAGATTGCATAAAATTGATAGGAGAATACTATACATAAGACAGAACTGGGGAAGCACTGGTAGGATGTAATCAAAGCAGCAGTTATGAGAAAATAAGAGGATGGGTGGAAAATGAGGCAAGATGAGAATATAAAACTGTAAGGAAAACAGAGAAGGATACAATACAAAATATGGAAAACTGGTATAGACAAAGATCTAAGAACAGAGAAAGCACTGATAAAAAAACTGAACTACAAGGAAAGCTAACAACTGCAGTTTTAGTACAAAAACGGCACTGGGAGGACTACTGGTGTATAACTGGGGAGGAACAGGGGAAACATCTAGCAAGCAAGTACGAATAAAGGAAAAGGTGAGAGAGAAGTATGAAGCATTAGGAGAAAAGGACAGCTCACAGGGGGACAGAAGGGTTAGGGAATACTACCAACAAATAGAACAGGAAGACAAGAAGGAAGAGGAAATGTATAGGGGGGTCACAGGCGGAGGACAGGAGTATCAAAAGTAGAAGGAATACAAAGGAAGAAACTGAATGCAAAAATTATAGAGGAGAATAAATAGATGATAATGGCAATGAACTTTAACTAACCCTCTACAGACTGGGAAATGTACACTGCCTCATATTCAGGGGCACAATAACACATGGACTTTATTAACACAAATACTCCTTACCAGATAATGTGTATACCCAACAGAAGTTCAAATATATTGGACCTGGTACTCACCAATATGGAAGAAGGCTGCACCCATCCCCCAACGGTCACATCCTCACTGGTGAGGTCAGACTACAAAGCTGTCTCCTTCAAAATAAAAATCAACTCAGTATCTCCAACAAACCCTGTAACAGTTAGAAACTATTACAAAGCAAACTATGTCGTACTGAGCAATAGTTTATCAAATTTCAATGTCCCTCCTAATCCTGAGTTCACAACAATCTATGCAGAATTGTTCACAGAGACCCTGTACAACCATGTAAATATCTGGATAGTAGCTGCTGTACCTACTAGAAGTAAGCCCAAAACAAACCCAAACTGGTAGAATCCTAGCCTTAACACGGATTACAGCAAAAGGGAAAAAAAAGTATTGGCTAAAATCAGGAAGAGCAACTTCTACAATGAAAGAAGTTCTCTAATTAAACTAAACAGGAAACTAAGAGGACTAGTTAAGTTGACAAGGCCAATTATGTGGTCAAGACAGCCTCACAAGCTAGAGACAACCCCAAGGCCTTCTACAGTCATGTCTGAAACCTCAAAGGTTTATACACATCAGTGTGCCAAACTGGTGGTTAGTGGTGGCACCTTTACAGAGCAACTAGACATAACAAATTTGTTTGCTGACAAATTCAGTTCAACCTTCACCTTCAATTCCACCCAACCTCCCTCCATGAAATACCTACTAGCATAACCCCCTCCCCCCAAACTATTGAAAGAGAGATGGTCCTAGCTGCAGTATCTAAGGCCAGAAACACATCTTCAGTGAGCCCTGACAATATCCCAGGATGCTTCCTAAATAGCTGGAAACATGACCTACCAGAATCACTTGAGTTACTTTTCAACTACAGCCTTTTGTATCAAGAGTGTGGAGAACTACAACAGTTATCCCATTTCACAAGGGTGGACCATCATCCAATTACAGACCTATTGGTCTGACTAGTCTAACATGCAAAGCCATGGAACAAATTATCATGGAACAATCAGTAAAGACAGACAACCTTCAGACACTGGACCCAACCCAGTCTGTCTTTGTTAAGGGAAGATCATGCCTACTAAATCTGGTGGACTTCTTTGAGAAGGTCATCAAGGCAATGGATAAGGGGAAAATAGTGAATACTGCCTACCTGGACCTGGTTAAGGCATTCAGTGCAATATCCCACTTGGACATAGTTGACAAACTCACCAAACATGGAATAAACCCCTACATAACTCACTGGATTGCCAGCTGGCTCAAAGACAGGACTCAGGAAGTCAGGATTGGTGATACCACCTCCACTAAGAGCCAAGTAATGCCCAAACTAACATACCTCCCCCCTCATAACCTCTTGAAACATCCTAACACACCCCCTCCAAATAAACACCCATGATAAACAGGGACACAATTGGGTAGAATTGCATGGCTAGGCTTATAAAAGGCCCTGATGGTCGTTAGCCTAGTATAAAACTAGGAGCCTATGAACGATAGAAAGGTAGGAGGCCCAGACGGATACAATGTAGAGCTCTACAAGTGTGTGTGCGTGTGTGTCTGTTAGGAGGAGGCTTATGGACAGTTATGAAGGGAAAGCATGAAAGGATAAGTGAAACAGGAGAAACAACAATGAAAACAGCCAGGGTGGTAGTGATCCTGAAAGAGGTGTTAGAATGGGATGGAAGTAGAGGATTGTAGACAAAGCTCCTTAACACACACAGATATCAAAGTGATGGCAAAAGTGCTAGCAAGGAGACTAGATGAAATTCTGTCAAGAGTAATACAAAAGGGACAGAATGGCTTTGTGAAAGGAAGAAGTACAAAAATGAACTGTTAGGCCCTAATGGAGTTTGCAGACAGATTAGAGTAAAAGGGGGGGAAACACAGGCAGGCATGATCTTTTTGACCCACAAACAGCCTTTGATACAGTCAGGTGGGAAATTACAGTTGTGTACACTTACCATAAATGTAGATATTTGAGTATATTCACTGTCACAGTCATCACTTTTGGGTTATCCCTGCTGGGTAGCCCTTGGCCGGCCCAAATATCAGAGAAAACATTTCCTACTGCGTCAGCTGTTCTCCGAGTGACTGACGTCAGGTTGTCAGGGCTATAAAGGGAGACAGCAGATGCCATTACATCAATTTTTCTTGCCCCCAAAGGTTAGGAGCCCCAGAAAAAATATACATAAGGCAAGAAAGGGGGAAGGTGGGAGTGAAACAGGACTGCAACAGTGAATACACTCGAACATCTACATTTATGTTACGTGTACACAACTGTACTATGTTCTTCGTGTTTCACTGTTGCAGTCATCACTTGTGGGAAGAATCCCAAAGCTGAGGAAGTGGGTAGAGCAAAGTTGTACAAATTATGGGAATGCTAGCATGCCCTGCAGGACTGCAGATGCAAATCCTGCCCTGGATTTGGAGAATATAGCTAGCTGGTAGCGCTTGGTGAAAGTGTGTATACATGTCCAAGTAGCAGCTTCCAGAATTTCCTTAGTAGGAACCCCCCTCAGAAAAGCTGTGGAGGTAGAGGCTGCTCTTGTGGAATGGGATCTTACGGTTTTGGAAGGACCCTTTTCCATGGAAGGAGTAGCAGAAATGTATGCAATGATAGATGGTCTGCTTAGTAATGGGTTTCCCCTCTGCCCCAGGGGCGAACAAAACCAGTAGCTGGTCAGTTTTCCTGATTGATTTGGTCCTGTCAAGGTAAAATCTCAGCTGTCTGTGCACATCTAAGGTATGTAGAATTCTCTCCCCTCTATTTGTGGGTTTACAAAAGAAGGCAGGTAACTGCATGGCCTGGTTAAGGGTTACGTCAGAGCCCACCTTAGGCATAAGGTAGGGGCTGGTTCTTAGACAGACCCTGTCTGCAAGGAAGATGATGAAGGGCTCAGTGGCCATAAGAGCCTGGAGCTCAGATACCTTCCTAGCAGAAGTGATGGCTAGCAAAAAGGCAGTTTTCCAAGAGAGGTATTTGAGATCTGCTGAGGAAGCTGGCTTGAAAAGGGGTAGAGTCAGATTTTCCAGGACAAAGTTAAGATCCCAAGCTGGTGCAGGTGGCCTTCTAGGTGGTCTGATGTGAGCCACGCCTCTGAAGAACTGTTTTACGGGGTGTGAAGAGAATAAGGGCTGATCTGCCTGGACGTAGGCTGAGATAGCCAAAGCATGAATCTTGATAGAGGGATAGCCAAAGCATAAATCTTGATAGAGGAGTAAGAGAAACCTTTATGGAGGAGCTCTACCATGTAGTCCAGGTCCAGTGGTAAAGAGGCTGTAGTGCTGGAAGCGCCCCTGCTGGAGCACCAGCAAGTGAATCTCTTCCACTTAGAGGAATACGATTTTCTGGTACTGGGTCTACAAGCCTCCTTAATAATGTCTAACACCTGCTTGCTGAGGACTGAAGAGTCATCTGCCTTTGAGGAATCAGCCATGCTGTTAGCCTGAGTGTGGCCAGAGCTGGATGTAGGAGCTTCCCTCCTTGTTGTGTGAGAAGGTTTGAGGTGGAGGGCAGGGGAAAGGGAGGTTGCATGGTCATGCTGAGGAGCATGGGGTACCAGTGCTGCCTTTGCCAGTCTGGGGCAATCAAGATAGCCCTTGGTCCTTCCTCTCTGATCTTGAGTAGTACTCTGGGTATCAGAGGAAGTGGGGGAAAGGTATACACAAACAGGCTGCCCCAGTGGAAGCAGAGGGTGTCCACGCTCCAGGCTTTTGGGTGAAACTGTCTTGAGCAGAATTTGATCAGTTGATGGTTCTGGTAGCTTGAGAAAACGTCTATGTCTGGTTCCCCCCAGATGCAACTGATCCATAAGAATGTGTTCCTGTGCAATTGCCACACATGGGGGTCCATGATCTGCCTGCTTAAGTGATCTGCCAAGGTGTTTTGCTTCCCTGGAAGGTATTGAGTTATGAGATGCAGTCCCAGATTGGAGGCTGACTGCCAGATTTCCATGGCGAGGCGACACAGGGGGTACGAATGAGTGCCCCCCCTGTTTGTTGACGTACCACATGACAGTAGTGTTGTCTGTCCTGATTAAGGGTACCCCCTGGTGACAGATGCTTTTGAAAGGTTAGGATAGCTATGTGCACCACTAGCATCTCTTTCAGACTGATGTGCAGACCTCAAACCTCCTTTCCCCAAAAGGCCAGGGCTTGCAGGGCTCCTGTGTGGGCCCCCCAGGCAATGTTTGAGGCATATGTAGTCAGGGTTTGCTTTTGTGGCCGAAGGACAAAGGGAAGGCACTTGTTCAGGGAGCAAGCCTGGGAACACCAGAGGAGGTCCTTCCTTAGGCAAGGAATTAGTGGGAGATGTTGATCCAGAGACTGGGAGTGTTTGCATCAGAGGTTCCTTAGGTACCACTGCAGTTTCCTCACATGCAATCTGGCAAAGGGTACCAGAAGGATGCAGGAAGCCATGTATCTTAAGGCTTGCATTATTTTCCTGGCTGTGAGGTGGGTCTTTTTTGTCAGCTGTAGAAAGTAGGACTGAAGAAAGGTCTTCTTCGGGGGGGGGCATTTGCGTGGAAGTGTCTAGAAGGATGCCCAGAAAGGTAATCATTCGTCTGGGTAATAGCTGTGATTTCTCCAGGTTGATGATGAATCCCAGTGAGGTCAGTAGGATCTGCACAAAGGAGAGGACCCGTAGAGGTTTTTCCTTGGTATCTGCCTGTATGAGACAGCAGTCAAGGAAGGGGTAAATGTGTACGGCGCTCTGTCTGCAGTGAGCAATGACCAGAACCAAGCACTTTGTAAAGACTCTGGGAGCAGTGGATAAGCCAAAGGACAGTGCAGAGAACTGAAAGTGCTGGGACCTTGCTCTGAACCATAGGTAGCTCCTGCAGGACTGTCTGATAGGGATATGCAGGTAGGCATCCTTCAGATCTAGGGTCACTAGCCAGGCTTGTGGCATGAGCATGGGTAGTAGTTTTTGTAGTGTTAACATTTTGAATTTTGGAACCAAAAGGGACAGATTCAGGGTGGAGAGGTCTAGGATAGGGCGCCATGTGCCCTCCTTTCTGAGGACAAGGAATAGTCTAGTAAAATCCTTTTCCTGTCTCTTCCTTGGGCACGGGTTCTATAGCTCCCTGGGCATAAAGCTTTTGGATCTAATGAAAGGCTGTTGCGGTCTGGCCTGCAGGGACATTTGGGCAACCTGACCTCCTGGGCTTTTTCTTTGAAATAGAATCTGTACCCTCTGGAAATAATTTTCAGGATCCATAGATCTGAGCTGATGGTCTGCCAGTTTTCTAGGAAGGGGAGAGTCTTCCGCCTAGCTTGTCTGGGGACCTGGGGGGCAGAGGGGGGTAGGGAGCCATTGAGAGTCCCTGGAAAAGGTAGCGGGCTTAAAACTCCCCTACCTAGGAGTGGCAGTGGACCATTGCCTAGTTCTTTGTTGGCTGCGTGCCTGTGGCCTAAGGGTTCTGTCCCTGCGTCCCTTTCTCTGCACTGGCTTTGCTTGAGAGGGAAAGGACCAGTGCTTAGTAGGGAAGTTTCTGCTGAACCTGGGAGGTTGCACCTGTAAAATAAAATCCTTGACAGTCTGCATGGATTTGGCTTTGTCTTGATGACCTCCTCGGCCTTGGGGCCAAACAACTGCTGCTTATGTAGAGATGCATCTAAAAGTTTGGATTTTACCCAGTCTGCAAAGGTTGCTCCCTTAACTACACATGTCTTCTGACAACTGACCTTGTAGCTGCAGCCCTGGTAGAGGCTTTTAAGGCATCAAAACCACAATGTAAGGAGTGCTTTGCTACCTGACAGCTAGACTGTATGAGGTCTGTTAATTCTCTGCTAGTGCTACTGTCAGGCATGGCAGATATTTTCAGTTTAATCAGTCCCAGCACATTCTGTTGAAATTTTATCATGTGAAATTGGCAATTTAGTGCCCTAACAGTTGAAGTAGCTGAAGTGTAAACCTTTTTACCCATCTTGTCTAATGCTCCACTTTCCTTGTCAGCTGGGATAGGGTTTTTAGAAGCGCTAGCCCTAGCTCCCTTAGGGCCTTGAGTAATTACTTCAGGGTCTGCAGTAGGGTTTTTAAAAAGGAATTTGTGCAAGTCTTGCACCCTTGTAGCATCTCTTCGGCTTTCTGGGCATTGCAGGGAGAGAATCTGGAGAGTGGGCAGATTCTAGGAAGACATCAACTACAACATCGAGGCTAGGAGGAATGACCAGAGACTTATGCTAAGGCAAATCAAGAAATTCCCTGTTTTAAGACTGGGGGTACTCCTGGGCCTCCCAATGAAAATGTTCTTTGAGGGTATTTAGTGCTTCCCCAAAGGAAAGGTCCTTCTGGGGGAGGCAGATGGAATGGGGTCATCAGTATCAAAGTCCTCAAAGGCTGCTAAGGGCTGGTCTTCTATGTCAGAGTCCTCTAAAACAGAATTAACTGATTACTGGTCAGTGAGGACCTCTGGGGAGGTGTCTCTCTTTCAGCTGGTGTAGGAGGGTGGAGTTGGTTACCCCTGATCAAAGTAATGAGGTCTTCTGCCATCCTGAGCAGCTGCTGTGACTGTTGGGCAGGCTGACTAGTAGTAGGTTGGAGGCTGGGGCTCTGGGAAGGGACCTTTTTGGGGATAGCTTTAGGCCTGGGCCTAGCTGGTTCAAAAGCTTTATACAGAGTCAATTTGACCAGCAGCGTTGTCGTCGGTCCAGTTCGGACTTCGGATGTTGGTGGGATCTCAGCGAAAGCCAGTACCTGCAAAGCAGCTCCGGACAACTGCGTAAGGAGAAAGTGACATCCCAGCTGGAGGAGGCTGATTTGGTGGCGTACCGGACTCCGAATGGGTTTCGGTAGAGGCCTGCAACAGTTCATTGGCTGTCATCAGGGGGCTCCGAAGGTGCCTCACTGAGTTCCACTGTAGTCTTTCTTTGAGTAAAAGTTGCCTGTAGTCTGGAGTCGTGAGAGGGCCTAACATTTAGCCACCTATCCTTATCCTTTTTCTTCCTAGGTAAGTCAGAAACTGCCTGAGAGAGCGACGCCATTTCGCACTGCTGGAAAGATGGACTAAAATGCCTTGCTACAATATCAGCTCTTCTTCTAATAGTATGAGCATTAAAGAGGGCGTAGAACCAATACCCTGGAACGTTATGGTCTGGGCCTAAACAAGTGATGCAGAGGGAATAGAAGTCTTGGTGTGGGATCTGCTTTCCACAACTGAGACAGGTATTAACTTTCTCTGACATTGGTTTAAGACAAGAAAAGATTCTCCAATGGGGTACTTAGCTTTAGACGGTTGTCCTCACTCTGGCAATGGCCAACCGACGCACTCCCAAAACTGCTTCTGCTTCAGGCTCCACAACAAGAAAGACTGATGTAATGGCGTCGGCTGTCTCCCTTTATAGCTCTGATGACCTGACGTCAGCCACTCTCGCAGAACAGCAGAGGCAGGAGGGAAATCTTTACTCTGGTATTCGGACTGGCCGAGGGCTACCAAGCAGGGATAACCCACAAGTGATGACTGCAACAGCAAAACATGAAGAACATCTACTGAAAAAGATACTTAAAAATATAAAACAAAAAAATGGCAAATATGGGGAAAATGTACAGGACTGGAAAGGCAATTTACAACAAGTCCAGTCAGAGTAGGTAAGGACACCAGACAGGGGTATCCTCTCTTCCTATGGCTTTTCATACTAGTCATCAGAGCTAACCATTTTAAGTTTGCACAAATGGAGGGAAGAATAAGAGTACAGTAAATGTCTCTAATGTATGCAGATGACTGCATATTTATGTCATGAAAATGCTGAGATGGCTAAGAAGAAACCACCACCAGTCTTTCTAAGGTTTGAAAGGGCCTCAAGGCTTAGATGCAACCTGAAAAAGACGGTGGCGATCAGGAAAGGAGGAAGGAGCGGGACACATTCGGGGAGGGAATACCTCAAATATCTGGGAGTATGTGTAGGACACACATTAAATGGCACAATACAAAATAATTTGAGTAGGGAAGAAAGAAAACAGAAAATACTGAAGAAGAGATGACATAAAACATACATACAATAGGTAGAATCAATATTATTACAATGACAATTCTCCCACTTACAAAGCATGTACTAAGAAACTTGTCAGAGGATCCAATGGACACCAAACTACAAAAATTACAGGAGGAGTTGGAAGGGTAGATACAGAAAGGGAAAAGGAAAGGTAAAAGGGTCTCAAAAACATGGTAAGGCAGAAAAGGAAAAAAGGGTCTGGCCACACCCACACATTACCATACAGGCCTTAGCATATAATTTCCTCTCACAAGAAGGTATTAGAATGTGGAGATACAACCCCCCCCTCCGCATGTCCATTTTTGTCCTCCAGAATCCATTATTTAAGGATAGGTTCTTCAGGGTTCTCATAATAAATGTCTTTACTGAAATAAAACTGTAAAAGGGGTGAAAGCTCTAGCTCAGACCTCTACCAATTGTAATTTACTGGTTCCACAAACAAATTTAGACGAAACCTTCAACATTTTGATATTTGGATGCTTACCAGATGGTATTCCTTTTGTTAGCTGTAAGGCTATTCAGAACTGCTAAAGGGGAACTGGTGGAATAGGTCCTGGAAACTCCCTGTAGAACCCAGTTATGTGAAACTATCTTCTACCAACTAATGTGCAAAAATATTTCCCTCACAGGATGTTCCCCCAGCTGAATACAGGAAAAAGCCAAGGAAGTTACCAGAACATCCCTTTTATAGTTCAAGGGTTCTTGGTCTGTCTGTCTTCCTGTCAGTTTGATGCTTTCCATGAAATGATCTTTTAAATATAAGGAAACCACTAGTAGTCAAAGATATGGGCACAAACCTTTTGCTTAATCATGAATATTGTTTTCTCCTTCTTTCTTATTTCTGAAAACATTTCCTCGGTTAGTTGCCCAAACACGCAGGATGCATGTAGGGGAATCATCAAGACTTTCTGACATGATGACAGTGAAAGAACGTTTATAAAAAGGCATGCGTTTCAATGGTGACCGCTCTTATTGCTGGCATAACAAAGACATTCAGTGTTAAAGAGGCCCATTTAAGTTATGTGTATATTTTACCTGCAATGAAGTCCAACTCACCTTTAGTATCTGAAGCTGGTAGGGTTTTCTAAGGGACAGTACAGTCCCTCGAGAGGGATTTTGCTCATGGCAGTCTTGCCCACAGTACTTGATTAAATTCTAAATGACCAAATGCCTCAGTGACCAAAAAAGGCAAATGAGATCCATCATTTTCTATCAGTAAGATAGAGATTTGGTATCACAAAGTTACTGCAATGGAAAAAAACTTTCTACAAGATGCAGCAAACTTAGAGATTAAAAAAACTAAGTGGGTGCAAGTGGCACAACCCCCAGCACCTGGATTTGACGGGCACAGCATAAATGTAAGAAAACCTCTTCTCCTCTGTAACCAGCTCTGCAGTTTGGTGATAATGATGGAAGGCCACATTTTTCCATGTTGCGAATATAGACTATACGTGTGCAGGTGCTGGTGTGGATTCCTGTCAGGTTATCTTTAATTTATACATTCTTTAAGCATGAACTATGTGGAAACAGACTCTGAAGTCTCAAAGCTATAAGTATTTTCAACAAAATTCCACTGCAGATTTGCATTCACATAATTAACCTTTGATGAAGTGACCTACACACAGCTATAATTTGCAATAAGATGGACATCTGGTATTGAAACATGCATGTCATATAATTCAATGCTTTCATTCTGCACAGTCACCCACTTGTCAGATGTGTACACCAACATGATTCTTGTCTGGTGTTGCACTGCAATCCAGGGTTGTGTCCTTTAAAGCTAATGAGATGGAGCAAAGGCAAATGTAGCTGAATCCAGGTGAATCGACTGCTAGACTATCAGGCAGATATTGCTTATCTGCTGTTACTCTAAAATATAATTTACCCTATTAGTGGTGGGGAAATGCATGTCAGGAAACTTACAGTCACTCCCTGCTTTATTAACTGAGACCACCCCACAAGCCAGCAGCTCTCTGACCATTAGGTCACCACCTGACATCTCCACCCTTCCTGACCCAGGCTCACCCTAAGTGGTGAAAAGACAGACACACATTGCAGCAGCATCATTCTCCACTGCTGGAAAAACACTGGGTATTACACCCAGCTTCCTGTAGTGACTCTCTGATGCAAGTCCAGGGTCAAAAGTTGTCTGTTCACAGCTCCTTGCCACATACGATGATCCTGTTTTACAGTTTACATTTTGCAACAAATATATGGACTTAAAAGAAATTCTTCATAGGTAGCAAGATATAAATAAAATCTACATCTCTGTATATGCTTACAAAACCCACAGCTCAAACATTCATTATTTTATACACTTGCTTCCACATATACCACAGTGGTAAAAAGCTCAATGTTCCTCTCTTGGGTTAAATCTTAAGTCTGAATCCCACCATTAAACAGACATTTTGATGAAATCATTCCACTTATGGAGTAATACATATATCTTATGATCAGTTAGCTAACATGTGAATAAACGACATTGCACTCTCATGACATTTCTTTTTCACACTACTGTCACTGTCGCTGCCATTAACCTACGGGAGCAAAGGCTACCTACTGTTCTACATTTTACCTCAATTTCTGCATTCAAAATGACTTTAATAACATTTATGCACAGACCTATGTTTCACAAAATCATATTAGTCAGGAAAACAATACTGTTGGAGCACTCTGTGCCGTGTGAATATTGTGTGTATACTGACAATTCTTCCCTGATCAAAAGTATCTACAACTTGCACATTCCACAATATTCCTACCAGGGATCTAGCATCCTCTTTACATCTTAAAGGAGCAGTAAACGGAGGCACTAGACCCTCTCCCTGAGAAAGAGCATTATGAAAACACAAGTTACAGAATGTGTAGGTTCCAATTACATTCTAAAAAAAATAAAGAAATAAATGTCATATACTACTAACATTAATTTTATTTACCCTCAAGACAGTAAATTAATTAAATGTTTTTGCCACTGCTCTGTAGTTCTTTGAAGAACTGCCAGCTGGCAAGGTACAAGATAATGGTCTATCGTTTCTGACTTGCTGCAAATTTGCAACATCGGGTGTTGCTGACCACAGCCGAGACCCTGAATAATAACCTTTACTTGCATTTAGAGGGTAATAATGTCAGTCAGTAATATAATCATACTTACCTCTATTACGTGCTTTTTGCTGGATTTGTCTTTAGATGCCCAATCTATGGAACCTCCCCTCAAATCAAGTACAAATTCTGGTTTTGAGGGATTGCTGCCAAACTTCTGAAAAATTAAAGAAAGAAAAAGAAAAAAAAAAAAAAAAAAAAAAAAGATTCCAATGGTCATTCTTGCCTGCTCGTGCCTAAAGCATTTACAGTAAAATTCTTAAAAGCGCAGCAATACATTTTAGCATGCTTATTATCCGTTTAAAATGATCTCTGAAAATTAGACAAAGAGACAGTGTTTTATATTATGGAAATTTATTTCAAGTGATTCTTAAGAAAGGCCACCTCCAAACAGCTGCAGTTAAGAATTAGAACAAGCATGTTTCAGCAGGCTTCATGGCACAGAGAGATGGAACTTCTGTCTGTGACCCTGGGGACCATGGTTCACGTTGCCTGGCCTTGACAGTGAAGGAACCAGGAGGAGGGGGTCGAAATGAATAACTCAGCCATCTCACCCATCTTGGGGATGGAGGGCGAGTTTTTTCCTGGTACACCCACTAGTGGAGGCTGTAGTCACTAGCTGCTCAGGTAGATAAAACTGGGAAAGAGATACAGGCAACTCATATGCAGCAAGCTGTGTTTGCATCATGGAACTGCACTTACAACAATAAATGGTATGTATAGGGATGGGCTTATGGGTAGGCCACAGGAAGAAAGCATCCAATACCATGAGGATGGTGCCGTACTGAAACACCCACATCACCTTTCAACCTTGTTGTGGACATTTTGACGAGTCACTGGGCACAGCAGAGAATAGGCAATGGGAAGGGCATCAAAACTAATTGTGGAAAGGGAAGGAAAAAAAACATGACCTCAAAAATATCCACACCAAAAATTAAAACTAAACAGCAGTGAGACCTACGGTAATGAGTCACTCTATAAACTTGATTTTACCTCCTGTTCAAAATAACCAGTTTCAGTTTATAGTTGATTAGTACTACAGCTGCAGAGAACAGTTCTATGAGGTTCTGAAAGGGGTAAAACTGGGTATTGTTACCCTGTTACAGCATCTGCTTTTGTAAGCCGTGTGTTGCACAGTACAAATTAGGTCTCACTTACTATATATTATCAAGCTGTAACAACAATGAAACTTCTGGTACACATGTAGCGAAGTCTGGCTTTGTGGTTCTAGTGCATCACAAATCAGCTATGAGTCCTGTGCACTTTTGAGACATTATTGACAGGTTAATAATAAGCTCAGGGCAGAGAACCACAGACATTTAGCCATCTCACTCTCATGACGATATGGATATCCTTGTTCTCTCCGGATAGGAGATCATTAGCATTGATGTCAGGCATGAAATATTGCTACCCATCCAGTTGTCAGACTGTGCTTTAAAGATTTTCCAGTAAGTACTCTTCTTGATGTATAGTGGGAATCTATTCCAACGGTTCTGAAACATTTTAATTTTTCAGTTGATTTACAAATGCTCTACTGTGTCTTGAAAAATTACAGTTTTCAAATTCTTTTCTATACACCTTTATGAACTTTTCCAGACTTCTACTAGTTAGGTCTTCCATGTATCTACTTGAATACTTTTATTAGTAATATGACCAACTAGTGGGCAAACATCTCTAATCATTATCCAAACTTATCATGATGGTTCCCAAAAATATCAGCTGAAGGAAGTAAAGAAGCCCACGAGACATGCCTGAACACAGCTGATACATTCCGCAATCACTTCTAATTAAAATTAAAATATTTGTAATATTTGTTAGAAATCTGTGCAAACTCTAAGTACTACTGTAAAGACAGTGGCAAGCAAATCATACAGAAAGCTTGCTGCAGTTTTGGATAGAAATAAATACCCTGGCTCCTACAGATGTAAACACTTCTATAGCATTTAATTCAGGCCTATGCAAGAAAGCAGTATGTTATCCAACTGCTGCTTCTAAAGCAAAGAAATTCTGGTCCCTCTTTTCCATTCCAACAATCTACTTAACTACTGAAGGGACTGAAATGCAACATCCTGGGTTCCACCATTATCCTATAACATTTGTACATAGATACTAGACAAGGAGATTATATATTTAAAATGTTTTACAATAATGTCATCTATTTTTGAAAAAGACATGCATTAGTGCTAAAGGGTACCCAGTCCTTGTGAAAGATCAGACTCACTTCATTACAAGCAAGGGCCTGAAAATGAAAGTGCTCCTTTGTACAATTTGGAAATAATAACAGCAGATGAATTGCCCGTTTCAAATTTGTCTCCGTTGCAACTTCTGAAATAAAGGATGGATTTGTTTTGATGGGCACACTGTCTTTATGAAACACAAGATATTGAAGACTTGTGGACCAAGCCTGAGCTTAAGAAATTCTTCTGTTGCAAGTGACAGCCACCAAGAAAAGCTTCACAACACAAAACTGAGTGCACCAATACCTTACGGACAAGTACAAATCCCAGACAGGAGCATGATTTATAACTGGCGGACTGTGACGAAGGTACTTTTGAGAAATATGAGAAAAGAATCAATCAAAGAGTTGACTCCTTGGTAACATTTGAAATGGCTAAGGGATGGATTTTGACTAAAGAGCAGCTCAAGCCAATAACGTGATAAATACTCCAAAACAGAAGAAACTGCAGCTGTGGAAAGATCTAAATAACAGTCTAGTGCCCAGATGGAAAAAGACTCTTACCAAGCAGCTCTCGGCCATAGAGTGTGAAGGTCTGGATGTCGCATGCCAGACGGATGAATAAGAATTAATCTAGTTGACCTTAACTGGTGACACCATTGTAGGGGAACCACACTTGCCAGGGCAAAGACAAAACTATAGAAATAATTTTAGCTTTGTGTATCACAGCTTTCTCTAGAAACGTCACAATTAATGGAAATGGACAAAAGTGTAAAAGAGACCCGACGGCCACTTCTGGAGGATTACATTTCTAGGACATTTTCCCAGGGGAGAACAGATGGCAACAGTGAAAAGATAAAGTACGTAGGAATTAATAGTAGTGAAGGAAACCATAAGTTAAGATAAATGGAATTGTAAGGCATAGGTATAGTGAAAGTGAAGGGTGAGTAAAGTCCCCCAGGATGGGCAAACAGGAGTGAGCTGCAGTTTGAATTTGAGTCACCAGAGGTGTAGGCAGGGCTCTATCCCTCTACACCATGGAAATGGAAGTATAATCTTTGATCTGTAAACTACATGCAGAGGTGAAGTGATAACAGTCCTGTCAGAGCTTTTGAGGGGGTGCACTACTTCATAAAACCTATGGAAAGATTAATAAGACAAACCAGAGCTTCAGAATATATATCCATGTCATTTACTCATGGCAATATGAGAAGGTAGAGTCACATGCATCCCACATGCACAGTACTGTGGGAACTAAACAAACAGTGCACTCTGCATTACAGCAGTTTTCATGAAAGGTATCTTCCAAAAGATGAACTTCAAAGCTGACAGACCAACAGGCTTGAGTGGCAGGCATGTAAGCCTGTAAATCACAGAATTCAAGTTACAAGGGATTCAGATCCTTTTAAATCAATCTGAGAGCATGGACTGCCAAGAGCACTAGCTGAGCAGGTTAGTCTGTCAGTACCATCCCTCCTATGCTCAGGAGCACTTATGACATTACTTACCAAACCATGACTAAGCAGCTGAAATGTCAATCATTTTTAACTGAGCCAGTAAAGCAAAACAATACTTTACTGGCTCATTTTAAGGCATTCATTTCACATCTATTTTATTTTTCTTTTATTGGCGCCTGGCAACCAGTGGATACAGTAGTGGTATTTCACACCTCATTAGCACAAAAGGGAAGGCATGAATGACTTAAGCATCTGTCTAACCAGTTGATGACGGGCTAAAATCTTGTCATCTACAAGGTAGTGATGGGTAGAAATAGCTGATGCATGCACCATGACATGGAATAACTGAGCTCAGGTCTTAAAAATGCCTGAAATATGTCAAAACCTCCAAAACATTAAACAGATGGGGTGTCGCAGGATACCTCAACCCCCATAAGGAAACTTTTTTTCCACATGTCAGAATACAGCTGCAAGCTGAAAGGCTTCCCTGTGGCTTTGATCACATCCATCACCTATGGCAAAATATATAGCAAGGTCAAGGGATCTAAATTAACAGCCATGCCCTGATGTGGTGCCAGACGTCACACAGTCAAGAAATAGACTTCCTTACTTGGTTTGTACCAGGAAGATTTCTTGTACCACCATGTGGAAAGCCTGACACTACACCATTCTCAGCCACCAAGGGTCACTCAGGATAAGTTTCAGTCTGTCTTCTATGAATTTTATAATCAGATGCAGAATCAGATGTGTACAGTACTACTGCCTCTGTCACAGGAGGGAGAAGGTAGCAAAAAATGCCAACTCCAACTTACTGCACTGTAACAAAAAAAAAGTAGTGGATCACATTATCCTTTTCAAGAAACAAATCAATCTCTAAGATCCCCACTCCCAGAAGACCTGACTAGATTACTCCCCCAAATCCTCAACTTCAGCACAAAGGCATGATGCAGCTCAGAGTCTGCCAGCACTCTCACTTATCCCTGGACGTAAATAACTGACAAAGTGACGTCTCTACCTAGGGCTCATTGTCAGACCAGTACTATCTCTCTGAAAAGGGGGTGCAACCACAAACCTACCTTAATTCAGGCAAAACATGACAGACTCGTTATCAAGCTCAGGAATCATTGTCTGATGCCAAGAGAAATCTGTTTGTATGTTGTGGCTCTGCACTTCACAGTTATTATATATCACTGTTTCTCCTGTATTTACTATATACTGCACATTCCAATTAAGCACAATGTAATTTTTGAAATTAAAGCTGTTTGGTCTCAACTGCTGTTTACTTGACAACATGAACTTTAGTATGTTCTTCATTTGGAAAGTACAGTTGTGTACACTTACCATAAATGTAGATGTTCGAGTGTATTCACTGTTGCAGTCATTACATTTGGGTAATCTGCTGGCAGGTTGCCCTCAGTCGGCCTGGTTAACAAAGTCTTGGGTCCTGTGTCGGTTGCTGTCCCTTCTTCCATGACGTCAGGTCATCAGGGGTATAAAACATGCAGCCGACGCCATTTTCATCAGTTTTTCTTGCCCCAGATGTCAGATGCCACCCAAATGGGGGGCAAAATATCTATATATATTTACATGCATGTAATTTAGAACACAAAAAATATACTTCCAAATAAAAGCAAATACAGCAAAAAGGCTTTTGAGCATAGCAAGAGAAAGAAGAGGTACAGTAAGAGAAAAATAGGGGGCTGGTGGGTGGGTAACCAGGACTGCAACAGTGAATACACTCGAACATCTACATTTATGGTAAGTGTACACAAGTGTACTATGTTCTTCGTGTTTCACTGTTGCAGTCATAACATTTGGGTAGAATCCCAAAGCTATGGTTGGGTGGATGGAATTATACAGCATTAGGAGCAGCTATAAGGCCCTGCAGGACAGCAGTGGCAAAGCCTGCTCTGGATTTAGAGAAGAGAGGTAAATGTTAATGTTTGGTGAACGTATGAACTGAGCTCCAGGTAGCAGCTTCTAGAATGTCTCTGGTAGGAACCCCTCTGAGAAAGTCTGCAGAAGTAGATGCAGCCCTGGTGGAATGGGATCTGATCCCCTTGGGGACAGGTTTACCATGGTGCATATAGCAGAAACGAATACAATGGCTTATCCATTTTGAAATAGTCTGCTTTGAAATAGCCTTTCCCTCTGCCCCTGCAGCAAATGCCACCAGTAATTGCTCAGATTTTCTTAGAGATTTTGTCCTGTTTAACTAGAATCTTAGTTGTCTGTGTACATCCAATGAATACAGAATCCGCTCACCCTTGTTCTGTGGATTTGGGAAAAAGGTTGGCAGATGAATGGTCTGATTAAGAGCCACACTAGATACCACTTTAGGCATAAAGGATGGATTGGTCCTAAGGGCCACCCTGCCCGGGTAAAAGATAATAAAAGGTTCCACTGCCATGAGAGCCTGTAGTTCTGAAATCCTTCTAGCTGAAGTGACTGCTAAAAGAAAGGCTGTCTTCCAAGAGAGAAATTTTGTGTCTGCAGTAGCAGCTGGTTCAAAAGGATGTAAGGTGAGTTTTTACAACACAAAATTGAGGTCCCTTGCAGGAGTTGGTGCTCTCCTGGGAGGTCTCAAATTTTTGGCCCCACTAAGGTACTGCTTTAGCAGGGGATGAGAAAAGGGGGGAGGCTCTGTGTTGTAATAAGCCGAAATGGCAGAGGCATGGATTTTTATGGAAGAAAAGGATAGGCCCTTGTGAAGCATCTCAGTTAAATATTGCAGAATCTGAGGAATATTGGGCATTGCTATGCTTATTCCTTGCACTTGGTTCCAGGCACAGAATCTTTTCCATTTATCAGCATAAGATTTTCTAGTACTAGGCCTTCTAGCCTCCAAACTGACATCCATCACAGGTTTGCTGAGAGATGTAACTGGTGAAATTAGTTGATTAGCCATGCTGCAAGATTCAGAGTTTGGAGCTGAGTGTGCAGAATTTAATAGTTCTGCTGAGACAGTAGGTAAGGTGTCTGAGGCAGGTACCACGGAGGAAGGTGTGACATATTGCGTAGGAGCGGGTACCAGTGTTGGCGAGGCCAGTCTGGAGCAATCAGAATCATTTTTGTTTTTTCCTGTCTGACTTTTAGTAAGACTTTGGAGAGCAGAGGCAGAGGAGGAAAGGCATAGACTGATAGGTTTTTCCAGCTGAAGGATAGAGCATCCACTTTCCAAGCTTTTTGTGATGAATTCTTGTGCAGAATTTGTCCAACTGATAGTTTCGGGGTGAGGCAAAAAGATCTATGTCTGGGCTCCCCCATTTGCGTGTCAACATGCTGAAGATTTGTGGATCCAGTTTCGATTTGTGTGGGTCCATAAGATTTCTGCTTAGTTCGTCTGCCAGAGTATTTTGCTTTCCTGGCAGGAATTGAGCTTGTAGATGTATTTGGTAAGTCAAGGCCATGTTCCACAAAGGCATGGTTAGTCTGCAAAGGGGGTCGGAATGGGTACCCCCCTTGCTTGTTTATGTGCAACACGACTGTGGTGTTGTCTGTCTATCAGTAGTAGTCCTGGATGAAGATAGTCCTTGAAGGCTGTCAGAACATTCTGTACAGCTAGCATCTCTTTCTGGTTGATATGTAGGTGCATTTGATTTGGGCTCCATCTGCCCTGAATGTATCTCCCTGCCAGATGCACCCCCCCCAAGCATAATCTGATGCATCTGTAGTCAGGGTTTGGGTGGCAGGGGATGGAATGAATGACAGTGCCTTGTTTTGGTGACAGGCCTCTGCCCACCATAGGAACTCTTGCTGCAGGCAAGGAATGATAGGAATCATGGTTTCCAGGCTGTGATAATGTTGACTCCATAAGCTTTTTAGGTACCACTGAAGTTTCCTCATATGCAGTCTTGCATATGGAATTATTAGAATGCAGGAAGCCATGAACCCCAAGGCCTGCAGAATTTGTCTTGCAGATAGCTGGGTTTTTGTGGCGACTTGTTTGAAGTAAGTCATCAATTGAATTTGTTTTTCTGGCATGAGGCAAGTCATCTGGGTAGTTGTATTCATGCTTGCACCCAGGAATGTAATTATTTGAGAGGGCACCAGTTGTGATTTCTTTTCATTTATTGTGTACCCTAGACAAGTTAGAAGCCTTTTTACAAACGCCAGATGCTTTAGAAGAGTGTCCTTGTTTTCTGCCTGAATTAGACAATCGTCCAGGTAAGGATAAATTTGAATGTTTCTTTGTCTGCAAAATGCAATTACTGGTGCCATGCACTTTGTGAAGACCCTGGGCACAGCAGATAAGCCAAAGGGCAGTGCAGAGAACTGGTAATGCAAATAGCCTGCTTTGAAGTGTAGGTATCTTCTGCAAGATTCCCTGTTTGGGATATGTAGGTAAGCCTCTTTTAAGTCTAGAGTTACCAAACAGGCATCCTTGCCTAGCATAGGCAGTAACTGTTGTAGAGTCAGCATCTTGAATTTTGGAATGTCCAGAAATGTATTTAGAATGGATAAATCCAGAATTGGATGCCATGATTTGTCTTTTCTGGGTACCAGGAAAAGTCTTGAATAAAAACTTTGTCCCTTTTCCGCTACTGGTTGAATACATAACTTGTTTCTGGGCCTCTGCCCACTGATTTGGAGGCAGATCTGGCCATTCATTTGGGATTGGCAACGTGTGGAAATGAAATCTGTATCCCTGGGATACTATATTTAAAACCCACTTGTCCTGGGTAATTAGTTGCCAATTTCGTACATGAAGTGCCAGTTTTCCCCCCCCAAAGGGGCTGCCAAAAGATAAGTGCTTGGTGCAGAGGAAAGTCATTGAGACTGTTTACCGTAGGAAGGTGTCTTGTTACTTCCGGATTTGGAGGTGGAGGCACCCCATTGTTTTGTTCTGTAAGTTCCTTGTGACTGAAACCCGAAGCCTTTGGAGTGTCTAGGTTTGACCTGAGTGGCTCTGGTGGGTACTGGAAAGGACCAATTCTTAGTAGGCCAGTGCCTACTGAACCTGGGAGGCTGCACTTGTAGGAAATCGTTTTACAGTTTGCATAGATTTAGCTTCATTTTCCATCTTTTTCAAAACTTCTTCTGCCTTATTACCAAACAGATTGTCCTGTTGTAAAGCAGCATCCAACAATTTTGCTTTAACATGATCAGGCAGATTTTGCTCCTTGAGTCAAGCATGCCTTCTAATCACAGATCCAGTTACAGCGGGCCCTGCAAGAGGTCTCCAAGGAATCAAAACCGCATTGCAAAGTATGCTTTCCAACTTGTTCAGCTGAATGCAATAAATCCTGCAACTCTATTTTCCACACAGTCAGAAATCAACATAATTTTCTGTTTAAGTAAACCCATGACATGCTGCTGATGTTTAAGCATATGAAATTGACAGTTTAAAGCCCTGATTGCTAAGGTTGCAGACGTGTAAACCTTCTTACCCCATCTATCCAGAGCTCTGGAGTCTCTATCAGAAGGGGTAGGATTTTTAGCAGTAGAAGCCTTAACGCCCTTGGGACCCTGAGAAATGGTTTCAGGGTCAGCAGTAGGGTTTTAAAAAGGAATTTGTAGGAGTCAGGAACCCTGTAATATCTGTCTGGCTTACTAGCAGCCGGAGGCAGGGAATCAGGAGCCATGCTGGATTCTGAGAAAACATCATCCACAATGTCTAGAACAGGAGGTATAGCCAAAGGCCTAAGCTGAGGAAGAAGAAGGAAATCCCTGAGCCTCTTTTTAGATTCTGTTAAATCCGGACTCTCCCAGTGAAAGTGTTCCCTTAAGGTATGCAAAGTTTCTCCAAAAGAAAAATCCTCAGGAGGAGAAGCAGAAAGGATGGAATCTTCTGCATCAGAGTCCTCATAAGATGAAATAGATAATTCCTGATCAGAAGAGGAATCAGAAGAAATAGAAACCTGACCTGATGATTCATAGTCAGTGCCTTGTCTAGGCCTTTTAGCAGGAGGGGGATGGGAACCCCTAGTCAGTGCCTTGTCTAGGCCTTTTAGCAGGAGGGGGATGGGAACCCCTGACCAAGGTAATTAAATCCTCAGCCATTTTGATCATTTGTTTTTTAAGCATAGGAGCCTGTGCACGTGGCCCAAGCGTCATTATTTTAGACATAGAAGTTGATTTTGGCCTAGGTTTTGAAGATGGCGTTGGTTTAATATACAAATCTTTAGGTCTGAAAACACCCTCAGAAGCCGGTGCCTGCTCAGCGGCTCCGGACCCATCTAAGGTAGAGACATCCGCAAGTTCAATACTTAAAGTGTCTTGTGGCATACCGGACTCCAAATGGGTCTCAGTAGAGGCCTGCGAATCAAAAGTAGCAGGTATCAGGGGCTGCGAAAGCGCCTCACTGAGTACCGGCGACTGGCTTAGGAGAAGCTTCGTCGTCGGTTTTGGACCTCGGCGGACTGTCTCTGTCTTTATCTTTGCGTTTTTTGTGTATTTCGGTAGTCGGATTGCTAACCAACGACATTTCTGGATAGTTAAATCTTGAGCCAAAATATTTTGATGCAAAAATATATAGACACTTAATAGTGCATTGATTACATTTAGCACAAAACCGACAGCAAGGCACGCTGTGGTCAGGGCCTAGGCAAGGAATACAGTACAAATGAAAATCCTTATGAGGTATTTGCTTCCCACAAGTAATACAATTATTAACTTTTACTGACATCGGTAAGGAGCAAGAAAAAGTTTCCCCAACGGGGTACTTAGCTTTAGGTCGAAGACTTCGGTTCTGAAACTTGAAAATGAAAATTTCAGGAGTCGGCCGACTGGCGCTTGCAAACCGCTTCTGCTTCGGGCACCGCGCGGCAAGAAAGACTGATGAAAATGGCGTCGGCTGCATGTTTTATACCCCCCGACGACCTGACATCATGGAAGAAGGGACAGCAAATGACGAAGGACCCAAGACTTTGTTAATCAGGCCGACTGAGGGCAATCTGCCAGCAGATTACCCAAATGTAATGACTGCAACAGTGAAACACGAACATCATCTTACGGTTCTATATGAAATACTCTGCTGTATATTGTTGCACTTTGTACTATATTACTTCTGGAGTGATGTGGCTGAAATGGATCCATGTCTATATGTCCATTACCCTACTTTAAACAGTACACCACAACACCTTTATTCCCAGTTGTGCTAAAGGTTGCAGCTACCAGAGGATTAGAGGCTAGAAGCAATACCACATCCTTGCCTAAGTTGCTAAAGTAATGACTTTCTAGCCCTCCTCTGCATGTTGTAAAAAAAATGACACCAAGCAGCATGCTCCACGACACTGAAGGCACTCCTTTAAGATGGGATCTGAGAGAAACTCTCCTAGTTTACCAAATTTCAAGAGACATTAAAAGCAGAAGGGCTCACTCTAAGGATTTATCAATAAATGCTTCGGTAGTTTCATTAACAGTCAGTCATATGCAGAGGGGAACGCATGGAACGCCTCCAAGGCTTCCAGTGGCCAATACATTGATAAACATTCTAGGTGTGGAAAAGAAACTAAGTGGCAAAACTTCATACTGAAATTGGCACCCACTCAGAGAAAACCAAATAAAGACATCCATGCTGACTACAGACACTAGTTTACCAGGGGATTTTCATCACATTCAGTGAACCGTGTAGCTGTTTCGGTGAGCAGATGTGTGGCCCTCTAGAGAGTCACCATCTGCACCCTGATGTACCCAATGTGTTTAGCAAAGTCACTGAGGTCAAACATGGGATAGAATTCTTCTCTCCTCAAAACTAAAAATAAACAGAAGAATCCTTGCCTTCATATCAAAGGATGACCAGCCTCTATGCACTCTTTAAGAAGTACAGTCTAGGCCTCTTCCCAGAGCTTTCTGGAGAAGGCTCGGTCTACACATGGTACCCTTTCTGGGAAGAACCTAAGAAATGGTTAAAACAGCACTGTCCAAGGCCAAGAATACAACTTCTATGGGACCAGACAATATCCCTGGCTGTGTTCTACGTGAACTACAGAGTGACCAGGCATCTTACCTGTGTGCCCTGTTCAATCACAGCCTCACCTCAGGCTTTGTCCCTACCGAATGGCGCACTGCTACAGTCATCCCTCTCCACAAAGGAGGGGCAGCTACAGACCCTGGGAAATATCGCCCCATCAGCCCGACGAGTCTGATGTGCAAAGCTATGGAACACATCATCATGGACCTAATAAACAAGGACATAGGGAATCTCCAAACTCTGGATCCCATACAGTTCGGTTTTGTGAAGGGTAGATTATGCCTGCTCAACTTGGTCAACTTCTTTGAGTCAGTCACTAGAGCTGTGGATGAAGGCAAGGTGGTTCATACAACCTACCTTGATCTGGCCAAGGCCTTTGATACCATTCCCCATTCAGGAATCATAGAAAAACTCACTAAGCTAGGCATCAACCCCTATATCAATAGGTGGGTTGCAAACTGGCTCACAGGCAGAATCCACAGTATGAAAGTAGCTGACTCCAAGTCAGACTGCCGACCAGTCAGGAGTGGAGTCCCACAGGGTTTGGTCCTGAGTCCTCTCCTGTTTGGTATCTACTTCTCTGAAGTCCAGGCCAACACGAAGGGACTCTAGCTGACAAAGTACACAGACGATTGCAAGTAGGGAGCTATTATTAACTCCCCAAGTGATGTTGACATCCTACAGAAAGGCCTCACTGAGGCCAACGACTGGTGTCAGAACCATGGCCTTAAGCTCAATGCCAAAAAAGTTGTCGTCATCCCCTTTGGGAAAAACTCGGTTCCAATGAATTACCACATTGATGGTAGTCCACTGAACACAGAAGGCGTTACAAGAGCTCTGGGAACACAGGCTGACAGCAACCTATCTTTTGACCACCACATTGCCACTGTGGTCAGAAAGTCCTTCTATGTGGCACATCTCATTACTAAGGTTTTGCATCCAGGAAGAAAGAGGTCATTGTCTCCCTCTACCCTTCCCTCATTAGGCCAATCATTGAGTACAATGCCCCATTTGCCATGTACCTCACTAAACACCTGCAACAAATGGAGACGCCACAAAAGTACCTCACAGAGAGGATCCTAGGCCTTAAACTTTTGTCCTACATGGACAGACTAAAAAAAAACGCCAGCTACTCTCTGTCTCGTATCGCCTACTTAGGGACAATCTCTGCTTGACTTACAAAGCCATGTCTGACCCAGCTCCGTTAGAAATGCTACATCTGAAGAAATCCCAATCCCTCCGTACCACATGCTCCAGAGACCTAAACCTCATTATCACAATCAACAAAACATGCTGGAGGGACAGGTTCATAACCCAGAGACTGACCATGCTATGGAACAGACTTCTCATACATGTCAAGCAGAGCACCCCCACTGGCCCTCTTCAACAGAAATCTTGATGAGTGGATGGGAAATATAAAATTCACCCCAGTGATAACTCCAGTGGCTGTACTCGACAGAGGCACTGGGAACTAAGGTCGGGAGGCACAATGCCAGGGTAATCCTATGGGCTAGGCTTGTAAAGGCTCCAGGGCCATTAGCCTAGTACACACCTATGAACCTATGTAAGACATTCATGACCAAAAGAGGCACTGACATATCCCTCAAGGTATCTTTCTAGGCCAGGGCCATCATGAAGCCACCCAAACAGCCCCACATGGTAGCTATGGCCATGGAGTATAAGCAAGTGGAGTAATCATCCTCCTAAAAGATGTAGCAGGCACTGGTGGGGGTACATAACTGACACAAGTGCCACCTTCAGTCAGCCAGTCAGGGAGCTTCCTCCATAGGTCTGATGTGGCCTGGAGGAAGATGGTAAACCATGGAGGAATCATACAAGCCCTCAGTTACCTCAGCTATAACGATATTCTACTTTTTGTTCTGGTGGTTCTCAACCAGATCCTTGGAGGGCTGCACAAAGAGGCCCACCCCAAGGAAAGGAGCATACAGGTCAGCTTGACTGAGTTTCTCTTGAGGAAGGAAAGATTAAGCCGAGCCATTATGTGCAAGCACATACATCGACCTGCTTCTCTAGCAACAGCAATCATGTACAATCTTACAATGGAAAAGTGGATGGGGTATTAACAGCTCCTCTTTGACGTCACACTTAGGGAGGTCTGAAAGCTTTTTTAGCATGTGAAACAGTAGAGAAAGTACAGTTGTGTACACTTACCATAAATGTAGATGTTAGAGTGTATTCACTGTTGCAGTCATCACATTTGGGCTATCCCTGCCAGGGTAGCCCTCGGCAGACCCGAATACCAGAGGCTTAATATTTCTGTGTCGGTTACTCTCGCTTCAGGACTGATGTCAGGTCGTCAGTAGTATAAAGTAAGGCAGCCAATGCCATTACATCAGTTTTTCTTGCCCTAACCTATCAGGAGCCCCCAAGTAGCAGCCAGGTTCTGGGGAAAGAACCTCACCAGTAGAAAGTAAATACCAATACGTCCCTTGTAAGGAAATAGAAGAAAGGGAATGGAGACAGGGAAACCAGGACTGCAACAGTAAATACACTTGAACATCTACATTTATGGTAAGTGTACACAACTGTACAATGTTCTTCATGCTTCACTGTTGCAGTCATCACATTTGGGTTGATTCCCAAAGCTGAGAAAATGGGTGGAGGCAGTCAAGGAAACTAGGGGCTGGCTAGGATGCCCTGCAAGACTGCAGAGGCATGTCCAGGTGGCAGCCTCCAGGATGTCCCTGGTGGGGACTCCTCTGAGGAAAGGTGCAGAGGTGGAGTCCTGACCCCCTTGGGGGTGGCTTTTCATGTTGTTTGTAGCAGAAATGGATGCAGTTTGTGATCCATTTGGAAATGGTTTGTTTGGAGATGGCTTTGCCTTCTCCCCCTGTAGCAAAGCTAACCAGCAATTGATCAGACTTTCTGAAGGATTTAGTCTTGCCTAGATAGAATCTGAGCTGTCTGTGCACATCTAGAGAGTGCAGGATCCTTTCCCGCTTGTTTAGGGGATTAGGAAAAAAGGTGGGCAAATGAATGGATTGGTTGAGAGCCACACTGGACACCACCTTGGGCATAAAGGATGGGTTAGTACTGAGGGAAACCTGTCAGCATGGAAAATGATGAAGGGTTCCACAGCCATGAACGCTTGCAGCTCAGAGACTCTTCTGGCTGAAGTGATGTCCAGAAGGAATGCTGTCTTCCAGGAGAGAAGTTTTAGCTCTGCAGAAGAAGTTGGTTCGAAAGGGGGTAGGGTGAACTTTTCCAACACAAAGTTAAAGTCCCAAAGCTGGGGTTGGTGCTCTTCTGGGTGGCCTCAAGTTGCTAGCCTCTCTTAGGAACTGTTTGATCAAAGGGTGTGAGCAAAGGGGCTGCTCAGTGGGGAAATGAGCAGAGATAGCAGAGGCATGAATTTTTATAGAGGAGAAAGAGAGGCCACTGTGTAGTAGGTCAGCTAAGTAATCCAGGATGAGAGGGAGGGCTGTGCCGTATTGGCTCCCTTAGCCTGGATCCAGGTGCAGAACCTTTTCCATTTGTCAGCATAAGACTTTCTAGTGCTAGGGCGTCTGGCCTCATGGATAACATCTAGAACCTGTTTACTGAGGTTGGCAGAGTGATCCGGGGTTAGGGAATAAGCCAAGCTGCCAAATTGAGTATCTGCAATTGGGGATGCATGAATTGCCCTTCCCTCTGGGACAGGAGGTTTGGAATCTGAGCATGGTGGCAGTGGGGACAGGGTGCGCAGCAAGGGGTACCAGTGCTGGCAAGGTCAGTCTGGAGCTATAAGAATTGTCCTTGGTTTTTCCTCCTCTATTTTGACCAGTAGCCTGGCGATGAGAGGTTGTGAAGGAAAGGCATAGACCGATAGCTTGATCCAGGGGAAGGACAGGGCATCCACTTTCCAAGCCATGCAGTGATGCTCCCTGGTGCAGAATATGCTGAGCTAATGGTTGGTGTGGGAGGCAAAGAGGTCGACCTTTGGGGTGCCCCATTTCTGAGTTATTATGGTGAAGGTTCTTCTGTTGAGCTGTCACTCGCGTGGGTTCAGAAGATTTCTGCTTAATTGGTCTGCCAGAGAGTTGAGAGAACCTGGTAGGAATTGTGCTAACAGGTGCAATTGCATGGCAGAGGCTGTGTGCCAAAGGGTCATGGCCAGCCTGCATAGAGGGTAGGAGTGAGTCCCTCCCTGCTTGTTGATATACCACCTCACAGTGGTGTTGTCTGTTTTGATCAAGAGAGCCCCTGGGGAGAGAAGGGGTTTGAAAGCTATCAAGATGTGCTGGACAGCCATCCCCTCTTTTTGGTTGATGTGCAGAGGGATTTGCTGTGGGCTTCATTGGTCCTGTATGCACCTGCCGTCCAGGTGTGCACCCCAAGCATAGTCTGATGCATTTGTGGTGAGGGTCTGGGCAGCGGGGGTGGTGAGAAAGGCAGTCCTTTGCTGAGGGAGCATGCTGTTGCCCACCAAAGAAAATCTTTTCTGAGGCAAGGAATTATAGGTATAAGAATCTCCAGGTCTTGAGAGTGCTGACACCAAAGGCTTTTTAGGTACCACTGAAGTTTCCTCATATGCAGTCTGTCATATGGAATGAATAGTATGCAAGATGCCATGAACCCCAAAGCTTGCAGGATCTTCCTTGCAGATAACTGGAGTCTGGTGGCTAGTTGAGAGAAGTAGGCTATCAGGAAAATTTATTTTTCTGGTGTAAGGAATGCCATCTGGGATGCTGTGTCCACCTGTTTGGATTTCTTTTCGTTGACTGTACACCCTAGAGCGGTTAGCAGGGTCTTTACAAAGGCCAGGTGCTTGAGCAGCTTTTCCTGGCTGTCTGCCTGAATAAGGCAGTTGTCTAAGTATGGGTAAATCTGGATATTCCTTTGTCTGCAAAAGGCAATAGACGGAGCCAGGCATTTTGTGAAAACTCTGAGAGCAGTAGATAAGACAAAGGGAAGAGCAGTGAACTGAAAGTGCTGAGATCCTGCCCTGAAATGGAGATTTTCCTGCATGATTCCCTGATAGGAATGTGGAGGTAGGCCTATTTTAGATCTAGGGTGGCTAGCCAAGCGTCCTTGGAGAGCATAGGTAGCAGCTGCTGGAGGGTGAGCATTTTGAATTTTGGGATCACCAGGAAGGTGTTTAGAATGGATAGATTGAGGATGAGGCGCCAGGTGCCCTCTGTTCTGGGCACCGGAAAAAGTCTGGAGTAGAAACCTTGACCTATCTGTTCTGCAGGAACATGCTCTACTGCCCTCATAGGAAGCAGGGAAAGGATTTGCATCAGAGCCTCTGCCCACTGGTTTGGAGGTAGACCTGGAAACCCTTCTGGGGTTAAAAGGGTATGGAAGAGAAATTTGTATTCCTGAGACACTATGTTCAGAACCCAGTGGTCACTGGCAATGGTGGCCCAGGTGCTTGCGTGAAAGAGTTTTCCTCCTAGGGTAAGTGAAGGTGGGCAGAGGGAGGGGGTGGGGGAGGTGAGTCACTGTGAGTTCTTACCATAAGGGGTTGGCTTAGAACTCCCTGGTTTTGAAGTGGAGGTAGTCCACTGCTTAGATCTCTGCATTCCCTGTGGCTGCTGTCTGGGGGGGGGGGGGGTCTGTTTCGCCTGGGCTGGACTGGCTTAGTGGGTGCAGGAAAGGACCCATGTTTGGTGGGAAATGACTGCTGAACCTGGGTGGCTGGACCTGTAAGAAATCCTTAACTGTTTGCATAGATTTTGCTTTTTCTTCTATCTTTTTTAAGACCTCTTCTGCCTTAGTGCCAAATAAGTTGTCTTTGTGCAAGGGGGCATCCAGCAATTTAGATTTGACATGGTCTGGCAGGGGTGTCCCTTAAGCCATGCATGCCTTCTAATGACAGATCCAGTGACTGCTGCCCTGCAAGAAGCTTCTATAGGGCACCAAAACCACAGTGCAAGGTGTGTTTAATTACTTGACTTGCAGAATGCATTAACTCTTGTAATTCTTTAGATTCTGTCCAAGCAGGAAAGGAAGACATTTTTTGTTTGAGGAGTTCCAGGGCATGTTGCTGAAATTTTAGCATATGGAACTGACAATTTACTGCCTGACAGCAAGAGTAGCTGAGGTGTATACTTTTTTACCCCATCTGTCTAGTGCTCGGGAATCCCTACCTGAGGGGGTGGGAGTCTTAGCAGAGGTTGCTTTAATCCCTTTAGGCCCTTGAGAAATTACCTAAGGGTTAGCAGTAGGATTTAAGAAAGTTGTGAGAGTCAGGGACTCTATAGTACCCGTCTGGTTTTCTGGGTGCAGGAGGGAGGGTGTCAGGAGTCAAGCTGGATTCCAGGAAAACATCCTCCACAACATCCAGGACTGGGGGGAGTGGCCAAGGGTCTGTGCTGTGGAAGATCTAAGAATTCCCTGAGTCTCTTTTTAGACTGAGGGTAGTCTTGACTCTCCCATTGGAAATCCTCCCTTAAGGTATGAAGGATTTCCCCAAAGGAAAAATCCTCTGGGGGAGAGGCTGAAGGGATGGAATCCTCTGCATCAGAATCCTCATAAGTAGAGAGGGCTTGCATGTCTTCATATTCAGATGCATCAGAGTCTTCAGACTCTTGTTCAGATAAAACTACAGGGGACAAATCTCTTTTCCTTTTGGAGGGGGTAGCTTGGCTTCCCTTGATCAGCATAAGGTCTTCCGCTATTTTAATCATTTGAGACAGAGGCAAGGAAGCAGGTGCCTGAGATTCGGTCGTCGGTTTCTTGGGTGTGGTTCGTATCCTGGGCCTAAGAAAAGTACAGTTTTGTACCTACCATAAATGTAGATGTTCGAGTGTTCACACTGCTGCAGTCATTAAACCTGGGTTTATCCTGCCGTCAGGCGGTCCCGCAGTTGGCCCGAATTCAAAAGTCTTGGTCCGGCGTCGGTTGCTGTCGCTTCTTCCCTGACGTCAGTGTGCCAGGGGTATATAAGATGCATCCAACGCCATTTTCTTCAGTTTTTCTTGCCCCAGATGTCAGGTGCCCCCAAGTAGGTAGGCAATACATATTGCTAATCAAAAATATGCAATAAAAACAATACCTTCAGTTACCAGCAAATACACCCCAAAGGTTGTATAGGATAGAAAGGTATAGATAAGCCCAGCTAGTCCAGAGGGGATGGAGGGAGGGTAACCTGGACTGCAGCACTGTGAACACATTAACATCTACATTTATGGTAGGTACAAAACTGTACTATGTTCATCGTGTTACACTGCTGCAGTCATTACACTTGGGTAGATTCCCAAAGCTGAGGTTGGGTGGCTTGGTCTATACAGAGTTAGGATTGGCTATGAGGCCCTGCAGAACTGCAGTGGCAAATCCTGCTCTGGATTTAGAGTAAAGAGGCAGGTGGTAATGCTTGGTAAAGGTGTGCACTGAACTCAAAGTTGCAGCCTCCAAAATTTCCTTGGTAGGTACTCCTCTGAGAAAGGCTGTTGAAGTGGCTGTTGCCCTGGTGGAATGTGGCCTAATTTTATTTGGGACTGATTTTCCATGCTGTGTGTAGCAGTACCGAATACAGTGTCCTATCCATTTGGATATAGTCTGCTTTGAGATAGCCTTGCCCTGTGATCCTGCAGCATATGCTACAAACAGTTGCTAAGTTTTCCTGAAAGCCTTTGTTTTGTCCAAGTAGAAGCATAGCTGCCTGTGTATGTCCAAAGAATGCAGAAGTTTCTCCCCTTTATTCTGGGGGTTTGGATAAAAAGTTGGCAAATGGATGGTTTGGTTAAGAGCCACACTAGATACCACCTTTGGCATAAAGGTAGGGTTTGTTCTTAAAGATACCCTGTCCTGATGAAAAATTATAAAAGGTTCCACTGCCATTAATGCCTGTAGCTCTGAGACTCTTCGTGCTGAAGTTACTGTCAGGAGCAGAGCTGTTTTCCATGATAAAAATTTTAGATCGGCTGTATTGGCTGGCTCAAAAGGTGGTAGGGTCAGTTTTTCCAAAACGAAATTGAGGTCCCAAGTTGGTGTTGGTGCTCTCCAGGGCGGTCTTATGTTGTTAGCCCCTCTGAGGTACTGCTTTAGCAAGAGATTAGAGAATAAAGGAGGATCCGTGTTGTAATGTGCTGAAATGGCAGAGGCATGGATCTTAATTGATGAGAAGGATAGGCCTCTGTCCAACATCTCAGTTAAGTATTGTAAAATCTGAGGAATGTTTGGAACAAGAGGCTCAAGGCTTTGAGCCTGGTTCCAGGCACAGAATCTCTTCCATTTATCTGAGTAAGCTTTCCTGGTGCTAGGCCTCCTGGCCTCCAAAATGACATCCATAACAGCTTTAGAGAGAGGTGTTGTCTGTTTAACTAATGTATCTGCCATGCAGCCAGGTTTAGGGTTTTGAGCTGACCGTGCAGGATCTGATTGTTTTGTTGAGTCAGAAGGTGTGGACTTTGAGGCAAAATCCATGGTGGGCCTTGAGCCAAGTTCCTTAAGATAGGGTACTAGTGCTGGTGTGGCCAGTCTGGAGCAATCAGGATCATCTGTGGTTTTTCTTGTCTGGCTTTTAGGAGTACCTTTGAAAGGACAGGCAGTGGCGGGAAGGCATAAACTTTTAGGTTTTTCCAGCTGAACAGAAGAGCATCCACTTTCCATGCTTGTTTGTGATAAGTCCTTGTGCAGAATTTTTGTAGTTGGCAATTCAGTGGGGAGGCAAAAAGATCTATGGCTGGGCATCCCCACTTTTCATTACCATGCTGAAGATTTGTGGATTCAATTTCCATTCGTGAGGGTCCATGATATTTCTGCTTAGATCGTCTGCCAGAGTATTTTTCTTTCCTGGCAGGAATTGTGCTTGTAGGTGAACTGATACGTTAGAGCCGTGTTCCACAAGGTCATGGCTTGCCTGCATAGGGGATAAGAATGAGTGCCCGCTTGCTTGTTTATGTACCACATTACTGTGGTGTTGTCTGTCTTTAGTAGTAATTGCCCTGGATGTAGAAGGTCCTTGAAAGCTGTTAGGGCATTTTGAACAGCCAACATCTCTTTTTGATTGATGTGAAGATGCATCTGGTCTGTGGTCCACTTGCCCTGAATGCATTTTCCTGCCATGTGTGCTCCCCAGGCGTAATCCGAAGCATCTGTTGTTAGAGTTTGCCTGGCTATGGGTTGGGTGAAAGGCTGACCCTTGTTTAGGTGACATGCCTGTGCCCACCATCGAAACTCCTGTTATAGGCAGGGAATCATTGGTATTACTGCTTCTAAACTGTGAGAGTGTTGAGTCCAAACACTTTTCAGGTACCATTGTAATTTCCTCATATGCAGTCTGGCATATGGTATTAGTAGTATGCAGGATGCCATGAATCCCAGGGCCTGCAGAATTTTTCTTGCCAGCATTTGAAAATATTGAGTTAGTTGAACTTGTTTGTCTGACGTGAGGTAAGCTATCTGGGCCGTTGTATTTAAGCTGGCACCCAGGAATATAAACTGTTGGGAGGGCACTAGTTTTGACTTATTTTCGTTTACTGTGTACCATAGAGAAATTAGCAACCTTTTTACAAACGCCAGATGCTGTAGAAGAATGTCCTTTGTCTCTGCTTGAATGAGGCAGTCGTCCAGATATGGATATATTTGAATTCCTTTTTGTCTGCAAAATGCAATTACTGGTGCCAGGCACTTTGTGAAGACCCTGGGTGCAGTAGATAAGCCAAAGGCAGTGCAGAGAATTGGTAGTGCATTGTACCAGCTTTGAATCTGAGGTATCTTCTGCAATTTTGTCTGATAGGGACATGCAGGTATGCCTCTTTGAGGTCCAGAGTAACAAGCCAAGCCTTCTTGCCCAGCATGGGTAGAAGCTGCTGTAATGTCAACATTTTGAATTTCGGAATATCCAGGTAAGTATTCAGAATTGAAAGGTCTAGTATGGGCCTCCAGGCCTTGTCCTTTCTGGGGACCAGGAAGAGTCTTGAGTAAAACCCTTGTCCTTGTTCCTGTTGTGGTACTTTTTGAATAGCTCTCATGTCCATGAGGGCTGAAATTTGTTTCTGTGCCTCTGCCCATTGATTTTGTGGCAGGTCTGGCATACCTTTTAGCCTTGGTAAAGTATGAAAGTGGAATCTGTAACCTTGAGACACAATATTCAGGACCCATTTGTCTTGGGTGATTGTTTGCCAGTTTTGAGAAAAAAGTGCTAGTTTTCCCCCTAAGGGGGCTTCCAAAAGGGACGTGCTTGGCGTACGAAGGGGAAAGTCATTGTGACCGTTTCCTGTAAGGTTGAGGCTTGTCCTCACCACCTTTTGGGGTTGAGGTGGCCCACTGTCGTCTGTTTTAGCCTTGGGGTTGAGATCTGCCTCTTGGGCATCATCTGCCTCTCTGTGGCCTGTCTGACACTGGAAAGGACCAATTCTTTGTTGGCCAATTTTTGCTAAACAGAGGTGGCTGTACCTGTAAGAAATCCTTGACTGTTTGCATAGATTTAGCTTTATCCTCCATTTTCTTTAACACCTCTTCTGCCTTAACACCAAACAAAGTATCATGCTGTAAAGGAGCATCCAATAATTTTGCCTTAACATGATCAAGTAAACTTTGTTCTTTTAACCAAGCATGCCTTCGAATCACAGAACCTGTAACTGCAGCTCTACAAGAGGCCTCTAAAGAATCAAAACCACATTGCAGAGTATGTTTTCCCACCTGTTCAACTGCATGCAATAAATCCTGCATTTCTTTACAATCAGGAGCTTCTGTGCTTGCAAGCATTTTCTGTTTTAACTGAGCCATTAAATATTGTTGGTATGTGAAACTGGCAATTTAAAGCTCTTATTGCTAAAGTTGTAGAAGTGTATACTTTCTTCCCCCATCTATCCAAAGCTCTGGAATCTCTGTCAGAGGGTACTGGATTTTTTGCAATAGAAGCCTTAACCCCTTTTGGACCCTGGGAAATAGTTTCTGGATCAGCAGAAGGGTTTTTGTAAAGAAACTTGTGAGAGTCAGGGACTCTATAATACCTATCTGGCTTGGCTGGAGCAGAGGGCAAAGAGTCAGGAGATAAACTGGATTCAGAGAACACATCATCCACAATATCTAGCACAGGCGGAATAACCAGGGGGCTGTGTTGAGGAAATCCCTGTGCCTTTTCTTGGATTCTGAGTAATCTTGGCTTTCCCAATGGAAATGCTCCCTCATGGTATGTAAAGTTTCCCCAAAAGAATAATCCTCAGGAGGAGAGGCTGAAGGGATAGATTCTTCAGCATCAGTGTCCTCATAGGGGGGTAGAGAGTATCCTTGGTCTGAAGAGGAATCAGAGGAAATAGAAACCTGATCAGAGGAGTCATAGTCTGTATCATGCCTAGGCCTTTTCCTCAGGAGGGGGATGGGAACCCCTAATTAGAGTAATGAGGTCTTCGGCCATTTTAAGCATCTGTTTCTTAGGCATGGAGGACTGTCCAGGAGAATGCTGCACTTGTTTCTTTGTCTGTAATGGTACCTTTGTCTTGGCTCTTGTTTTAATGGTAAGTTGTGAAGGTCTGAAAACACCCTCAGAAGCCGATGCCTGCTCAGCGGCTCCGGACCCATCTGAGGGATTAGTTTCCGTAGGCCCAGTACCTTGAGTTTCCAGAGGCCTAGATGTCTTCACATGGGAGTTGGAAGCGGCCTGTGGCTCTGAGGTAGCAGGTGTCAGGGGCTGCGAAAGCTCCTCACTGAGAACCGGCGACTGGCCTAGAAGAGGTTTTGTTGTCGGTTTTGGACCTCGGATGCCTGTCTTTATCCTTGTCTTTGCGTTTTTTTGGTATTGAGGTAGTCTGCTGATCAGACGGCATCTTATAATTGAACCTTCGGCAAATGTAGTGCAAAGCAAAATCAAAACATCTTTTTAAAGTGCGTTTATTAAATCTAGCACAAAACCAACAACTAGTGACGTCGTGATCAGGGCCTAGGCATGGAATACAGTAAGAGTGGAAGTCCTTATGAGGTATTTGCTTCCCACAAGAAATACAATTATTAACTTTTTCTGACATCGGTCTGAGGCAAGAAAAAAGTTTCCCCAATGGGGTACTTAGCTTTAGACTTCGGATCTGAAATTCGACTTCGAAAATCTCAGGAGTCGGCTGACCGGCACTTGCGAACTGCTTCTGCTTCGGGCACCGCGTGGCAAGAAAGACTGTAGAAAATGGTGTCAGCTGCATCTTATATACCCCTGGCGAACTGACGTCAGGGAAGAAGCGACAGCAACCGACGCCGGACCAAGACTTTGGAATTTGGGCCGACTGCGGGACCGCCTGACGGCAGGATAACCCAAGTGTAATGACTGCAGCAGTGTAACACGATGATTATCTCAGTTGTTTTCGAAAGAACGGTAGTTGCGAAAGAAGATGTCTGTTTGTGTCGAGAATCTGTAGTGCGAAGGACTTCCTTGGAAGCCGGTGCCTGCTCAGCGGCTCTGGACCCAACCAAGGTAGAGACGACCGTAAGATCCTTAGTCGAAAAAGAGTTTTGTGGCATACCGGACTTTGAAAGGGTCTCGGTAGTGGCCTGCGAATCCACAGAAGCAGGCATCAGGGGCTGCAAAAGCACCTCACTGAGGACCGGAGAACTAACGACTAGCTTAATGGAAGCGTTGTCAGTAGATTTGGACCTGTGCGGTCCGTCTCTGTCTTTATCTTTATGTTTTTTCAGAAGATCTGCTGTCGGATGGCTTACTGAAACCATATCGGAATTCGAGGACTGTAAGTGAAAATATCTAGCTACAATAAGAGCAGTTCTGGCATTGAGCAAAGTACAGAGGCAACAATGGGGGATGTCGTGGTCTGGGCCTAAACAAGTGATGCAGTAAGAATGAAAGTCTCGGTGTGGTATTTGCTTTCCACAGTTGAGACAATTATTAACTTTTTCTGACATCGGTTAGTGCAAGAAAACAGGATTCCCAATGGAGTACTTAGCTTTAGAAGACTTCAACTTCAATTCGGTAGACAAAACTCAGGTAGCGTCCGACTGGCAGTTGTGCGAACTGCTTCTGCTTTGGGCTCCATGGGAAGAAAGACTGATGTAATGGCATCGGCTACCTTACTTTATAGTACTTTATACTACTGACGACCTGACGTCAGTCCTGAAGTAACAGCAACCGACACAGAAGTACTAAGCCTCTGGTATTTGGGCCGGCAGAGGGCTACCCTGGCAGGGATAACCCAAAAGTGATGACTGCAACAGTGAAACACGAAGAACATCTGGAATCTTGAAAGTGAGAGCGAGAAGAGAGACAATTAAAGCATATAACTGACAAAATGGCACAGAACACTACCTTGTCTACCTGAACTAAAATATTAGATTCCCTGCCAGGTGAAAAGTCTGCAAAAGGCTGGGACCTACATTTTATCAGAGAGATCACATAATAGTTTATCCAAGGCTAACCTGTCAGGATGTTACTCTAGTATATAAGGGGCTTGTAGTGGAACACCTGTCTTTTTTTTTTTTTAAACCAGTGGAGCAGTTCCTGTGTGTTTTCAGGTTGCACAAAGGTTGCCCCTTATAATGGTGTCTAAAATATCCTAAGGCTCCTCCTCACTCTTCCCTAGAATCTTAAGACTTTATGGAGGTAAGGAATGGAAAACAGAGATCATCCAAAGTTGACCTCGTACGCATTGGGGCTACTCTACAGAAAGGTCATATAATGGGAAACTGCTGGAAGAGGGGTCTCATTGTCTTACACAATGAAGTTAAAAACTTCTAAATCTTTGATGTTCCCAGCAAGCACAGTGAAATAGGAAACTCGACAGTGGGCATTACCCCACATAACTGATATATTAGAGACTGAGCATGTGATGGGCCATTACCAGGTGTCAGATGACAAGATGCCCATGCATGGAAAAGGCATGATCTTGGTACTAGCATCATGCCATGTTTCCATCAGATGTCAAAATGCCTGAAGTCAATGATACAAGACAGTCTTGGCATGGAGGGACCTGGTGGACCGTCCTCAAACTCTGTTATCAAGCTACACTAGGCTTGGGGTTGCCTGAAGATACAAGTCCCTGGTCACAGGTGATACCACTGAGCTTCAGCTGCAGTACTATTAGTTCTTTGCAGCAGGATGGCTCCTAGTGTGCTCCAGTAACATCACTGCAGCATGCACAGTGTTTATATCTTGAATGCACCTCCTACCCAGCACCTAAGCACCAAAGTTACCACATTAACCTGGAATACCAGCATTAAAAACAGATGCCATAGGAAGATACAAAGGAGTAACTAAATACAACATGTTCAGGAATAAGTTAACAACATCTCTGTATTCTGTAAAGTAAAAAGTACAGTTTTGTACCTACCATAAATGTAGATGTCCGAACTGGATAGCATCTGCAGTCATAACAAATGGGTTGTCCTGTCGTCAGGCAGCCCTTGATCGGCCGGATTCAAAGTCTGGGTCCGCTTGCTGATGTCGCACTTCACCCGGCGTCATCTCTGCTGGTCTTGGGTATAAAGGCATCAGCCGGCCATTCCTCAGTGTTTCTTGCCCCAGATGCCAATTGCCCTCTTGGAAAGCTAAATTTTGGATAAAAGCCAATGTTTCCAAAATAGTAGAAGGCAAACACAAAAAATAAACATGTATGTACATATATACAAACAAATACACCATAAGAGACCCCCAGCTAGCTATTAGGAGGGTAAATACCTAGGAGTACCACAGAGGGGAAGGAGGGAGGGTAATCCTGACTGCAGATGCTATCCGGTTCGGACATCTACATTTATGGTAGGTACAAAACTGTACTATGTCCTTCATGGATGCATCTGCAGTCATAACAAATGGGTAGAATACCATAGCCAAACTAGGGGAGGAGGAATAAAAATTATGGTGTAGTCAGGATCCCTTGCAGTACAGCAGTGGCAAACCCTGCTCGGGATCTAGAATATAGAGGTAAATTATAATGCTTGGCAAATGTATGCACGGAGGTCCAAGTAGCCTCAATAATGTCCTTGGTTGCCACTCCTCTTAAGAAAGCTGTGGTAGTGGCTGTAGCCCTTGTAGAATGAGATCTTATGTTCTGTGGAATTGGTTTTCCATGGTAGGAGTAACAGAATCTTATGCAATTTCCTATCCATTTGGAGATTGTCTCTTTGGAAATTGCTTTTCCTTCCCTTCCTGTTGCATAGGCTACAAAGAGCTGGTCAGTTTTTCTGTTACCTTTGGTTCTGTCCAGGTAGTAGCGTAACTGTCTATGTACATCCAAGGTATGCATTATTCTTTCACCTCTGTTTTGTGGATTGGGAAAGAAGGTAGGTAGGTGGATTGCCTGGTTTAAAGACACTCTGGATACCACCTTAGGCATAAATGTAGGATTAGTTCTCATGGACACCCTATCTTGATGGAAGATTAGGAAGGGTTGCACTGCCATTAAGGCCTGTAGTTCAAACCCTCCTTGCTGAAGTAATAGCCAGTAGGAAAGCAGTTTTCCATGACAGGTGTTGTAGATCTGCTGTTGCTGCTGGTTCAAACGGAGGGAGTGTCAACTTTTCTAGTACAAAATTCAAGTCCCATGCTGGTAATGGTGGTTTCCTAGGAGGTTTTACATTCTTGATCCCTCTGAGGAACTGCCTGAGTAGAGGATGTGAAAAGACAGGAGGATCAAAGCTGTATTCTGCTGAAATAGCTGATGCATGTATCTTGATGGAGGAATAGGACAGGCCTGTATGTAGAAGCTCTGCCAAGTACTCCAGAATGTTAGCAATATCTATGTTCGACACATCTTTTCCTCTTTCAGTACTCCAAATGACGAACCTTTTCCATTTCCTGCATAGTTCCTTCTTGTTGAAGGTCACTGTGATTGTCCCGTTGCAGTGGCAGTGGTTGTGTCTGTGCCTCGGTTATTGCCTTGCCACTGTCGTCCTCTGTAGGCACCTCCTCTGGATTGATTTCTGCCCCTAGAGCGTCTGTTCCTGCCCCTTTGTGATCTTGTGGAGTCAGGAAAGGACCAATTTTTGGCAGGCCAGTTCCTGCTAAACCTTGGGGGCTGAACCTGTAGGAAATCTTTAACTGTTTGTACAGATTTTGCCTTCTCTTCCATTTTCTTCATTACCTGCTGGGCAGGTTCCCCAAATAGACTGGCCTTATCCATAGGAGCATCCTATAGCTTAGCTTTAACATGATCCGGTAAGACCTGTTCTTTCAACCATGCATGCCTTCTTATCACTGTGCCAGTCATGGCTGATCTAAATGAAGCCTCCAGTGCATCATAGCCACATTTTAAAGAATGGTTACTAACCTGTTGGATGTTATTCACCATTTCTAATACATATTTCTTATCTAAAGATTCATCAGAGGACAGCTATTTAATTAACTGATCAAGCATAAACTCTTGGTATTGGATCATGTGAAACTGACAGTTTAAAGCTCTAGCTGAGAGAGTAGCAGAGGTGTAGACTTTTTTCCCCCATCTCTCTAAGGACCTGGATTCCCTTTCAGAGGAATAGGGTTTTGCTGTGGTCGAGGCTACTGCCTTAGGCCCCTGGGATATAGTTTGGGGTCTGCAAGTGGGGCCTTGTATAGGTGGTGATGAGTGTCTGGCACCCTGTAAAATCTATCTGGTTTGGCAGGGGCTGGAGGTAAAGAATCAGGTGCAGTGCAGACATCATTAAATGCATCGTCCACAACAGATAGGACAGGAGGTATAGCTAAGGGCCTATGTTGTGGTAAGTGCAGAAAAGTCCTAAGCCTTTTTCTTGAATCTGAGAAATCTTGTCCCTGCCATTGGAATTGTTCTCTCATGGCATGTAAGGTTTCCCCAAAGGAGAATTCCTCTGGTGGAGAGGCAGCTGGAATGGATTCTTCAGCATCTGAATCTTCATAATTTGAAAAAGGAGCCTCTGGCTGGTCTGTAATGTCTGAGTCATCCGCAGAATCATCAGAGGACACAGGCTCGGGGCTCTGCTCTAGGTCTCTTTTCTGGGGCTGAGAGGCCCTGTCTGGGTGAGATTGGGATCCCTAATTAAGGATATTAAATCTTCTGCCAGAGTAAGCATTTGTGAACTAGAAGTGGGCCTGAGTGAGGGTGGTTTAACAGGCACTGATTTAGCTGATTTGGCTGCTTTAGCCCTGGCAAAGGCCTTAATAGACATGGCTGCAGGAGGCCTAGCAGCACCACGTGCTGGGGTAGAGATATCCAAAGGGATGGTGTCTGATAAATCAGTAGGAACCACAGTTGTAGGCAAAATTTCTGAGGCTGATTCAGGTAAGGTAGCAGGAGCCTCAGTAGTAGTCATGGATTTGGCTGAAGATTGACCAGTTTTCTCGGTTTCGAAAACCGAGACACTTCGCTTGCTTAACCGTGGTTTCAGCCGAAACCGCGGACCGCGAGTGTCGGTCTTTTCTTTCGTTTTAACAATTTGGGTAGTCGGAGGATCCGACGGCATAATGTACGCAAAATCTGAGCCGAAAAACTGTTCAGCAAACTCCGACCGACGCCTAAGCGTTCGTCGGTTGAAGGAAGCACAGGCCGAACAGGCTGCTACGTTGTGGTCTGGGCCCAAGCAAGGCAAACAGTAAGAGTGGAAATCTTTATGAGGTATTTGTTTCCCACAAGTTAAACAGTTATTGACTTTTTCTGACATCGGCTGAGGCAAGAAAGAGTCCCCAACGGGTACTTAGCTTTTAGAAGTCTTGAAGTAGTATTCGGTAGTAGTAATCTCTGGATCTGACCGACCGGCACTTGCGAACAGCTTCTGCTTGAGCCACGCGGCAAGAAAGACTGAGGAAAATGGCGTCGGCTGATGCCTTTATACCCGAAGACCAGCAGAGATGACGTCGGGTGAAGTGCGACATCAGCCGAAGCCGGACCCAGACTTTGGAATCCGGCCGACCGAAGGGCTGCCTGACGACAGGACAACCCATTTGTTATGACTGCAGATGCATCCATGAAGGACATCTGTGCTCTACACTATGGCGAAGTTCACTCTTGCTAGGCCGTGGCATTGTTCGTTCAAACTGTGCATCTCCTGGTTGTAATGTTGAGAGCCAGGACTGCACATACTCATCTTGCTTATTTTTAAACTCTGTACTCTGTGCACACCTAACAAGCTGCATTTTATGTACACTTTTTATAACAACTTTTTACTGTAGCATTCTTGTCTATAGAAGCAATGACACTGCCTTACTCATAACTGATTACAGTTCTATGGCCTGCACACTTCTTAGTTACTGTAACCTATTATGACATTCTGTTTGTGAGATACAGTCATGTTGTATTTGTTTACTGCCCTTATGATGCATCAAATTACCAAAGATCCACTTGCATGTTGTGCTAATTCATTGCTTACAGTGTGTTACATTTTCTGTTTTAACCTTGTGCCTGAGCCATGGCTGAAAAGGATCCTTTAACTAGACTGGAACAGACCGCCCACACTGTTAAAATAAACTAAACAGTCTGCAAGAAAAAAAAAACTGACAATTCCTTTGTTTTTCTGCAGCTCTCCAGCCTACTGTTCACACAACTCAAAGTGACAGGTCATCAGCCCATCTTTCTGTTTTCCAAATTGGCTTAAGTTATAACAGCCTTTTCCAGTCTGGAAATTCATCTCAGAGACCTAGATCTGTCCCAGTGATGAATCCTGACACTCCCCATTCACATTCTCACTACTTCCATCTCTGCCTTAAATGTGTCTGTCTGTCTGTCAGCAAACGAAAATATCAATTGAGTCACACAGTCTTTGATGAGTGGTTCACCAGACATTCACAGCAACCCTAGCACACTTGTACTTCATCTGCTAGTATACACCAATGAACCTGTTCTAGGCAAATACACCAAACTAAGAGTGCAGTTCTTAGTAGCAGCATTATTAATACTGACATTAAGAAATCAGGAATTCTACAGTAGCACTGTATGTAAAATATTTTAATGCATCACTCTTGACAATATACACTTTTTAATAAGGGAGACATTTTAAAAATAGACCTTGATTTTTCATGCGGAAGGCATTTTAAAATTATACCTTGATAAGGACAGTGCACCTATGACAGATGAGGTTAATTAAATTTGGGGGCTAACATTGACTGCTAGCAATTCCAATACATTGCATTAGCATGAAGGCAGGAGGAGACATTCTGTCTTTTTATGAGCTTTAAATGTTCTGACCACCTACATTTTTATATTCTCCCTTACCCTTTTTTCTACCTGTCCCATTCCACTTGAATACCTCCATGGATGCCTATTCACCTCCCATTCTGGTAAACTATGCTAAGGGTTCATAACCTTTTCTATGAAAAAAATATTTTCTGAGAACTAGGGAACAGAGATCTGCTGTCTCTATCGCCTCCTTTCTGCTTTGTCCTTCCTGTTCAGAATGACCCCTTCACAACTCCTTGATAAGATTTTGTCCACAAGTTATTTACTGTTATTTTAGGTAGCACAGCTTTGCAACTTTGTACTCACTATAACAGCGGTTGTTTCACATCACTTCCAAACCTGCATTACACACATCTGGGTTTATGAACCAAGCAAGATTTGCTAGCCTGGCTAGAACCCCATGACAGCCACAAACTGGTGCTCTGGTACATTATCTATGAGCCTGAGATCTGAAATCTAGGCTATGAAAGGAATGTCAGAATCAAGTTTCTGGGGACAAGACCCCCAAATGATATCATCAATATATATGACAGATGCAGGTCAATTCACTAACTTTCCAAGTCAGTCTATATTCTGCCTTTCCTATATAACAATATGTTGAACCAAAACTTAGCTAAATACACTACTTTTTTTGGTGTCACGTGCAAAATCATACTTGTATATTCAACCTTTATTTTAATGATTGGACCAATGATTACTATTCTGAATACAAACAAATCAGCTATACTTACCACAGCTGAAACTCCCTTTCATTTTATAATGTACATTTTATTTTATTTTAATTATTTAACATTTGTTAACAGGGAAAGTCCGACTTGGAACGAAGCCAATTTTCAGAGGAGGCCTGGGGAAAAACGCTACAGATGATATGTCTTTGTAACGTGGGAGGAAACTGGAGTACGCAGAGGAAACCCACATGAACGCAGGGAGGACATGCACACTCCACACAGAAGGCAACCCAGCCAAGCATCGAACTGGAGAACCTCTTGTTGTGAGGCGACAACACTACCGCTGCACCACTGCGCCGTCCTTACATCTCCAAGAAACTTTAAAACATGTACTGTGGTGCAGTTCCACTTAGAAAAAAATTATATACACACACACATATATATATATATATATATATATATATTAGTACAGTTGTTTACACTTACCATAAATGTAGATATTCGAGTGTATTCGCTGTTGCGGTCATTACATTTGGGTAATCTGCTGGCATGCTGTCCTCAGTCAGCCTGAATAACAAAATCTTGGGTCCTGCGTTGGTTGCTGTCTCCTCTTCCATGACGTCAGGTCGTCAGGGGTAGAAAACATGCAGCCGACGCCATTTTATTCAGTTTTTCTTGCCCCAGATGTCAGGTGCCCCCCAAATGGGGAACAGAAATATATATATATATATATATATATATATATATATATATATATATATATATATATATATATATAAACAGAAATATATTTAAATGCACTTTTAGCAACATAAGCTTTACCTTCATCTAACAGCAAATACACCACAAAGGCTTTAGGATATAGTGAAGGAAAGAGAAGGTATAGAAAAGGGGGATGGCAGGTGGGTAACCCGGGCTGCAACAGTGAATACACTCGAACATCTACATTTATGGTAAGTGTACACAACTGTACTATGTTCTTCATGTTTCACTGTTGCACTGATTACATTTGGATAGAATCCCAAAGCTATGGATGGGAGGATAGAACTAAACAGCATTAGGAGCGGCTATAAGGTCCTGCAAAACTGCAGTGGCAAAGGCTACCCTGAATTTGGAGAAGAGAGGCAAATGATAATGCTTTGTGAAGGTAGGAACAGAGCTCCAAGTAGCAGCCTCTAGAATGTCTTTGGTTGCAACCCCTCTGATAAAAGCTGCTGAGGTAGAGACAGCTCTAGCGGAATGAGACCTGATCCCCTTGGGCACAGGTTTATCATGGTGCAAGTAGCAGAAATGAATGCAGTAGCTTATCCACATAGGAATAGTCTGCTTTGATACAGCCTTCCCCTCTGACCCTGCAGCAAATGCTACCAGTAGTTGCTCAGACGTTCTTAGAGATTTGGTCCTGTTAAGTAGAATCTTAGTTGTCTGTGTACGTCCAATGAATGCAGAATCCGCTCCCCCTTGTTCTGCAGATTTGGGTAAAAAGTTGGCAGTTGAACTATCTGGTTAAGAGCCACACTGGATACCACCTTAGGCATAAAAGAAGGATTGGTCCTGAGGGACACCCTGTCCGGGTAAAATGTAATAAAAGGCAACACAGACATGAGAGCCTGTAGTTCTGAAACCCTTCTTGCTAACGTGACTGCCAAGAGAAAAGCTGTTTTCCAATATAGAAATTTTATATCCGCAGTAGCTGCTGATTCAAAAGGAGGCAGGGTGAGTTTTTCCAGCACAAAATTGAGGTTCCATGCAGGATTTGGTGATCTTCTGGGAGGACTTACATTTTTGGCCCCTCTAAGATTCTGTTTAAGCAGAGGATGAGAAAAGAGGGGAGGCTCTGTGTTGTAATGAGCAGAGATGGCAGAGGCATGGGTTTTTACTGAAGAAAAAGATAGGCCCTTGTCAAGCATCTCAGTCAAATATTGTAAAATCTGAGGAATATTGGGCTTTGCTGTGTCTGTTCCTTGTGCTCGGTTCCAAGCACATAATCTCTTCCATTTATCAGCATAAGATTTTCTAGTACTAGGCCTTCTAGCTTCCAAAATTACATCCATCACAGATTTACTGAGAGGTGTTGTTTGAATAATTAAATGATCAGCCATGCTGCAAGGTTCAGAGTTTGGAGCTGAGTGTGCAGAATGTGATTGTTCTTGCTGAGGCAGTAGATGAGGTATTTGAGGCAAGTACCAAGGGGGAAGTTGAGACATATTCCTTAGAAGTGGGCACCAGTGTTTGTGAGGCCAGTCCGGAGCAACTAGGATCATTTTTGGTTTTTCCTGTCTGACTTTTAGTAAGACCTTGGAGAGAAGAGGCAGAGAGGGAAAGCACAGACTGATAAGTTTTTCCAACTGAAGGATAGGGCATCCACTTTCCATGCTTTTTTGTGATGAATTCTTGTGCAGAATTTGTCCAACTGATAATTTTGGGGAGAGGCAAATAGATCTATGTCTGGGCTCCCCTATTTCTGTGTTAACATGCTGAAGATTTGTGGATCCAGTTTCCATTCGTGTGGGTCCATAAGATTTCTGCTTAGGTCGTCTGCCAGAGTATTTTGTTTTCCTGGCAGGAATTGAACTTGAAGATGTGTTTGGTAAGTCAAAGCTGTGTTCCACAATGCCATGGTTAGTCTGCAAAGGGGGTAGGAATGTGTACCCCCCTGCTTGTTTATGTACCACATAACCATGGTGTTGTCCGTCTTTATCAGTAGTTGTCCTGGATGAAGTAAGTACTTGAAGGCTGTCAGAGCATTCTGAACAGCTAGCATCTCTTTCTGGTTGATATGCAGATGCATTTGTTTTGGGCTCCATTTGCCCTAAATGCATCTCCCCGCAAGCTGGGCCCCCCAAGCATAGTCTGATGCATCTGTAGTTAGGGTTTGGGTGGCAGGGGGTAGACTGAATGACAGTCCCTTGTTTTGGTGACATGCCTCTGCCCACCAAAGAAACTCCTGTTGTAGGCAGGGCATGAGAGGAATCATTGTTTACAGACTGTGACAATGTTGGCTCCATAAACTTTTTAGGTACCATTGAAGTTTCCTCATATGCAGTCTCGCATATGGAATTAATAGAATGCAGGATTCCATGAACCCCATAGCCTGCAGAATGTGTCTTGCAGATAACTGGGTTTTTGTTGCCATTTGTTTGAAGTATATTGTCAGTTGCCTTTGTCCGGTGTAAGGTAAGCCATCTGGGCAGTTGTATTCAAGCTTGCACCCAGGATTGTAATTATTTGAGAGGGTACCAAGTTGGGATTTCTTTTCATTTATTGTGTACCCTAGGCATGTCAGAAGCCTTTTTACAAACGCCAGATGTTGAAAAAGAGTGTCCTTGTTCTCTGCTTGAATGAGACAGTCGTCCAGATAAGGATAAATTTGTATGCTTCTTTGTCTGCAGTATGCAATTACTGGTGCCAGGCACTTTGTAAAGACCCTGGGTGCAGTAGATAAGCCAAAGGGCAGTGCAGAGAATTGGTAATGCAAAAAACCTGCCTTGAAGCAGAGGTATCTTCTGCATGATTCCCTTATTGGGATATGCAGGTATGCCTCTTTTAAGTCTAGAGTCACTAACCAAGCGTTCCTGCCCAGCATAGGCAGTAGCTGTTGTAAAGTCAGCATTTTGAATTTTGGAATGTCCAGGAATGTGTTCAAACGTGATAAATCCAGTATTGGGCACCAAGAATTGTCTTTTCTAGGTACCAGCAAGAGTCTTGAATAAAAACCTTGTCCTTTTTCCTTTTCTGGTACTGGTTGAATAGCCCCCATATCCATGAGGGACAACTTGTCTCTGAGCCTCTGCCCACTGATTTTGTGGCAGGTCTGGCCATCCGTTTGGAAATGGCAAAGTATGGAAATTAAATCTGTACCCCTGGGATACTATGTTCAATACCCACTTGTCCTGGGTAATTAACTGCCAATTTTCAGCATGAAGTGCTAGTTTTCCCCCCAAGGGGGCTGCCAAAAGATTAGTGCTTGGTGATGGTAGAGGAAAGTAATTGAGACTGCTTACTGTAGGGTTGTGCTTTGTTTCCTCCAGATTTGGAGGTGGAGGCACCCCATTGCTTTGACCTGTAAGAACCCTGTGATTGGTATCTGGAGCCTTTTGAGCACCTGAATTGCCTTGAGTGGCTCTGTTGGATACAGGAAAGGACCAATTTTTAGTAGGCCAATGCCTAATGAACCTGGGTGGCTGCACATGCAAGAAATCTTTTCAGTTTGCATAGATTTAGCTTTGTCTTCCATTTTCTTTAAAACCTCTTCTGCCTTATTACCAGAGTACCATGCTGCAAGGGGGCATACAACAATTTAGCTTTAACATGATCAGGCAGATTTTGCTCCTTGAGCCAGGCATGTCTTCTAACCACAGATCCAGTAACTGCGGCCCTGCAAGAGGCCTCCAAGGAATCAAAACCACATTGCAAAGTATGCTTTCCAACCTGTTCTGCAGAATGCAATAATTCCTGTAACTCTATTTTCCACACAATCAGAAATCAACATCATTTTCTGTTTCAGTAAGCCCATAACATGCTGTTGATATTTAAGCATATGAAACTGGCAGTTTAAGGCTCTGATTGTCAAGGTAGCAGACATATAAACCATCTTTCCTCCTCTATCCAGCACCCTGGAATCTCTATCAGAGGGGGTAGGATTTTTGGCTGTAGAGGCCTTTACACTCTTGGGACCCTGTTGGGACCCTGTGAAATTGTCTCAGGATCAGCAGCAGGATTTTGGAATAGAAATTTGTGGGAGTCAGGAACCCTGTAATATCTGTCTGGCTTACTAGGAGCCGGAGGTAGGGAATCAGGAGCCATGCTTGATTCCGAAAACATCATCAACAATGTCTAATACAGGAGGTATAGCCAAAGGCCTATGGTGAGGAAGAAGGAGGAAATCCCTAAGCCTCTTTTTTGATTCAGAGAAGTCCTGACTCTCCCAGTGAAAATGTTCCCTTAAAGTATGCAAAGTCTCTCCAAAAGAGTAATCATCAGGAGGAGATGCAGATGGGATGGATTCCTCTGCATCAGAATCCTCATAGGGTGGAATAGAAAATTCCTGATCAGAACAGGAATCAGAAGAAATGGAAACCTGATCTGAAGATTCATAATCAGTGCCTTGCCTAGGCCTCTTAGCGGGGGGGTTGGGAACCCCTGATCAAGGTAATTAAGTCCTCAGCCATTTTGATCATCTGTTTTTTAGGCATAGGGGCCTGAGCATGTGGCTCAAGCATCGGGTTTTTAGACATAGAAGATGTTTTTTACCTTGTTTTTGAGGCTGGCGTCGGTTTTACATAAAAATGTTGAGGCCTGAAAACACCCTTAGAAGCTGGTGCCTACTCAGCGGCTCCGGACCCATCCAAGGTAGAGACATCTGCGGGTTCAATACTCTGAGAATCTCGCGGCATACCGGACTCCGAATGGGTCTCGGTAGAGGCCTGTGACTCAAAAGTAGCAGGTATCAGGTGCTGCGAAAGCGCCTCACTGAGTACTGGCGACTGGCTTAGGAGAAGCTTCGTCATCGGTTTTGGACCTCGATGGTCTGTCTCTGTCTTTTTCTTTGCGTTTTTTGTGAACTCCGGTAGTCGGATTGCTAACCGACGACATTTCAAGATAATTAAATCTTGAGCCAAAATATTTAGAAGCAAAATTATACCGATGCTTAATGGGTAAAAATCTAGCACAAAACTGACAGCAAGGCACATTATGATCTGGGCCTAGCCAAGGAATACAGTACAAATGAAAATCCTTATGAGGTATTTGCTTCCCACAAGTAATGCAATTATTAACTTTTACTGACATCGGTAAGGAGCAAGAAAAGTTTCCCCAACGGGGTACTTAGCTTTAGTTTGAAGACTTCGGTTCTGAAACTCGAATGTGAAAATTTCAGGAGTCGGCCGACCGGCACTTGCGAACTGCTTCTGCTTTGGGCACCGCGCGGCAAGAAAGACTGAATAAAATGGCATCGGCTTCATGTTTTATACCCCTGACGACCTGACATCATGGAAGAGGAGATAGCATACAACGCAGGACCCAAGACTTTGTTATGCAGGGCAACCTGCCAGCAGATTACCCAAATGTAATGACTGCAACAGTGAAACACGAAGAACATATATACAGATATATATATATATATATATATATATATATATATATATATGAGTATGAGGGGATGGAGGGGGGGAATTCTTTAACAGTGACCATTCCGAAATATCTACTTTTACGGCAAGTTCCTTACACAACTGTACTAAGCTTTCATATGGATTATTGATGCAGTGATCACCACTACAGTGATAATCCCCAAAGTGTATGTGTTGCAAAGAGTTGGTGTCCAGCAGCAGGCTGCAAAAGGCCATTGTAGAACAGCAGTGGTAAAATGTGCCTTGTTCCTGTAAAGAATGTCCAGTCTGGCAAGTGGCTGCCTCTAAGATGGTCTGGTACTCAACCTTCTGATTAAAGCTGCTGAAGCCAGTGTAAAGCATAGCCTGGTATATCACTGCTGGACCTTACCCCAGGCAATGTTAACAAAACAATGCACTTAACCAGCCATTAAAAAATGCTTGTTTTGAGATAGATTTCCTTTTTTATTTATAACAAAGAAAACAAAAAGTTGCTTTGTCTTTCATGTGCCTTTGGTTTTATGAATGCGACATCTTAAGTCTGTGAACATCCAGTGGATGCAATATCATCTTTCTGTTCTGTGAGTTAGGATTGGAAACTGAATGGATAGTTTCAATGACAGCTCTGTAACCACCTTAGACATTATGAAGGGGTCAGTCCACAAGCTGAGTCTGTCTTTGCCTAAAACTAAAAAGGGTTCTTTGCATATGAAGACATGGAGTTCAGAAATTCACCTGACAGAGGTGACTGCTAGTGAAAGAGAAGTTTACTATGTTAAGAACATGTGTGTGTTGTGACAGATGGATCAAAAGGAGATGGAGTCATTTTTTTTCAGAACAAAGTTAAAGTCCCATGGTAATTTCACCACTATCCTAAAGGACCCTATATAGGTTCATAGATAGGTACTAGGCTATCGGCCCTGGGGCCTATATAAGCCTAGCCAAAAAGGTTCCCTGGCTTTCGCCAACCAAGAAAATTATTCTCCTGTGCCGCTGTCAAGCAGTGCCACAGAAGTGATCCCCAGGGTAAATTTTCTATTTCCTATCCAGTCAAGATTTTTCTTAAAGAGGGCCAATGAGGACCTTTGCTTGACATGAATGGGTAGTTTGTTCCAGAGTACGCAAAGTCTCTGGGACAGGAATCTATCCCTCCAGCATGTTCTGTTTATTGCGGTGACAGGATTTAGGTCCCTGGAGCATGTGGCACGGAGAGACTGGGATTTCTTTAAGTGTAGCATGTCCAACAACTCTGGGTTTGACATAGCTTTGTATGTTAGACAGAGATCGCCTCTGAGTAGGCTATATGTGACGGAGTAGAGCTGGAGGTTTTTGAGATGGTCTGCATATGGCATCTGTTTGAGGCCGGTAATCCTCTTAGTGAGGTATTTCTGTGGCATTTCCAATTGCTGTAGATGTCTTGTGAGATACATGCCAAACGGGGCAATGTACTCTATAATGGGTCAGATGAGGAGAGAGGAACAATGACCTTTTTTCTAGAGGAGAACCCTTCTGTGATGAGGTGTGCCACGTAGAAGGATTTCCTGACTACTGTGGTGATGTGGTTATCAAAGGAGAGACTACTGTACACCTGTGTCCCGAGGTCTCTTTTCACACTTTCAGTGTTTAGTGAGCTACCGCCTATGTGGTAGTTCATGGGTACTGAGTTTTTCCCAAAGGGGATAACAATGCACTTCTTGGCATTGAGCTTGAGACCATGACTTTGACACCAAGCATCTGTCTCTCTGACGGCCTTTTGTAGAATGTCTACATCATTAGGAGATTCTATTATGGCTCCCAGTTTGCAGTCATCTGCGAACTTTGTTAGCCAAAGACCTTCTGTGTTGGCCTGCACTTCAGAGAAGTAGATGCCGAACAGGAGAGGACCCAGGACCGAACCCTGTGGTACTCCACTCGTCACTGGTCTGAAGTCAGACTTGGAGATGGCTACGTTTACTGTGTGGGTTCTGTCAGTGAGCCAGTTGGCCACCCATTTTGTGACATAAGGATTTATGCCCAGTTTAGTGAGTCTATCTATAATTCCAGAGTGGGGGATGGTATCAAAAGCCTTGGTGAGGTTAAGACAGGCTGTGTGCACTACTTGCCCTCGTCTAGAGCTCTAGTGACTGCTTCTTTGAAGCAATCAGGTTTAGTAGACATTATCTACCGTTTACAAACCCAAACTGAGTGAGGTCCAGGGTTTGGAGGTTACCTATGTCTTTGTTTATAAGCTCCAAAATGATACGTTCCATGGCCTTGCATACCAGGCTCGTCAGGCTAATGGGGTGGTAGTTTCTGTGGTCCATGGTGGCACCCCCTTTGTGAAGTGGGATAACCATTGCTGTGCACCATTCAGTAGGCACATATCCTGAGGTGAGGCTATGACTGAACGGGATCCGTACAGATCCCCGACGGTACTTTCTGCCGAAGCAGAAATCACCGAACATACATAACCGAAAGTGCTGTTCACCGAAACAGCACTTTCAGTTATGTATGCTGGCTGTGCTGGTCGCACTACGGTGTGGTTAAGGGAGAATTCCCTTTTCCCCACTGTAGTGCGACCTCAGAGTGAGAATATAAAAGCAGGGGGTTGGGGAGGCACAGCCCCCCACATGGGGGGTGCAGGGGGGCTTGTCCCCCTGCATAAAAGAAGATTTAGTGGTTTTTTTTTTTTTTTTGAACGGACTTTAATGAAAGCGTTTTTTTCGGTGAAAACACTTTCGTTAAAGTGCGTTCGGGTATTGTGATTCAGACTACTGAACTTTCGTTCAATAGTCCTAGATCCGATTGAACATGATACTTAGGTGGGGTGCCAGTTCGTGCAGTACGCAGCCTGGGATGTTGTCTGGTCCCATGGATGCTGTGTTCTTGGCTTTGGAGAGTGGGGTCTTTACTTGTTCATCAGTGATTACAGGGGCTTTGCATTCTTCCAGTATTAAGATGGGCCATTTGGAGGGTGAGAGGGGGGTAAAGTAAGCACTGAACCTATCTGCCAGGATGTTGGCAATATCGGTTGGTTTTGTATATTTAGTGCCATTGTGCTGTAGCTCAGAGCAGATCTGAGTGTTGCCATTGAGATTCTTGAAATAGCGGTAGAATGCTTTGTGGTTGTCTTTGGAATCAGTGGCAATTTTATTTTCATAACTGGCTTTGCAGAATTTTATGAGGGATCTCAGCTTCTTGCCGAGGCTGACCAGGGAGTTCCTCCAATCTTGGAATTTTACTCTTTCTTGCAACAGCTTCTTCCTTCTGTTGTATTGTTTGTTTATGGCAGGGGACCACCAGATTGGCTTCCTTTTTTTGGAGGATAGCGTCTTGGTTATGTTGGGGATGGCATGATCCATGCACTCGTGTATGTGCTTATACAGTGCATTTGTGTAGGACTCAGCAGTCGTACCTCTATTTTCCATCTGAATGGGTGTCGTGAAGTTTGCCACTTCTGTCTTAAGAAGCATGAAGGTGGCTTTGGAGTAGTGTTTGACGATGGTTTCCTTAATGGGGGGTAGTGGTGGGATATGGCTGTCTAGGGTGATTATCTTGTGTTCGTATCTGACCAGCGAGGAGTTGACCTCTGGAGTGGAACACTGGTTACCCATATTGGTAATGACCAGGTCCAGGATACTGCTGCAACTGGTGGGGGTGTGGACAAGCTGATCCAAGGCGTTGGAATTTATGAATTCCAGAAAACGTTGAGTGAATGAGTTGGTACATGAGTAGTTTTCCCAGTTGATGGTGGGGTAGTTGAAATCACCCATAATTAAGGTATTGGGTTGTACCTTAATATTTTCCAGTATCTTAAGAAATGAAGAGTGGGAATCCTGGGGCATGGTGGGAGATCTGTAACAAGGTACAACCTGGATTGCAGTCTTACCCTGTGTTAGTTGCACTTGGATAATTTTGGATGCATTATGTTGAGCAACTAGCCTGGAGGTATGGATATCCTTAATGAATATGGACACACCTCCGCCTTTAGTGTTTCGGTCCAGGTTAGGTGGCCGAAAGGTGTAGTATGAATTATAGCCTGCTAATGCAGGGGTGCTCTCTGGAGCCTTAAACCAGGTCTCTGTCACTGCACAGATGTTGATATTCTCCATTTTAAGGAGTGCCTCGGATGAGTGCATTTTGAGGTTTAGACTTCTAGCACTGAGTAGCATTACCCTCAGAGTTTGCTTGCTTGTATCTGTTATGGTGGTGAATTTAGCATTTGAACCTTGCCTAAAAAGGCACTATAGGGGTGGCAAGAGCCTTAGCCAGTATCCAGAATCCCAAGGGCTACAGGTGCAGGCCATCTCTGGCAAAGCATGGGTTAGGAGTGTGGCCTAATGGTTAAGGTGTTTGCTTTGCAAACACAAGATGCAGGGTTTGAGTCTCTCAAGGGATAATTGACTAGGTTTAAAATGGCTCACAAGAGCAGTTAACTTAGTACTAATCTATGAACCTATGGTCTGTCGACCATGTCGTCCCAGGCAGACAGATACGGCATCCCCTTAGAATGACCTCCCTTAAGAAAACTGCTTAAAATGGTTGTAATAAAGCCAAAATGGTCCACAGAAAGACAGGCAGACAGGTAAATGTAACTTTACTTAGGAACAGTCTGTCCAATCTTGCACTGAAAGTTCAAACAGGTACTGCAGAAACACCGAGACTCCTGCAGAACTGCAGTCTTTATTCCTGCTGGAAATATTTCTTTCATATGGCTAGGGAGACTTTCCTCATGTACCGGCTAGCTTCTGACATGATTTTTACCACATTATCTTTGAACTGGTGCCTAATGGACAACAATGTCACACACACATGCATCATCCATGACGCAAGTGCAAGTACAACTAGGTTTAGGTATACCAAGGATCCCTTGACCTTAGTTAAGAAGCTCATATGCTGAAACAGAGACAGTAGGTCTTTTCTAGTCTCCATAAAAAGTGAAAACAAGTGCTGTCTCAGCCAAATGGGTACTATCAATAGCATTTCTGGCCTTCTTCCCTTGATTTCTGAATCACCCTGGGGAGAAGGGGGTAGAAATGTAAACGTGCAGAAACAGACCTGTCAGACTGAAATAACAGATGTCCACTGCCTAAGACTCCTTGTGTGGTGTTCTAGAGAGAAACTTCTTCAGGTTTCTGTTGGTCAGACAACCAAAGACATCCGTTTTTGATATTCTTCATCTTTAATTAAGGTTCAGAGAGATGTCCCTTTCAAATATCCATTAATGTGGATCTATTTGACCTGCCAGTATATCCTGTTAAGAAAGGATATATGAAGCCCTTAAGAGTCATACCTGATTGCAAGGCCGCCCTCTTGAATAGTCTGCCCTCAAATAGGATATCCGGAAGGTTCCTCATCTTAATAAACTGCATCACTGTAGCATAGTGCTGTCGTCAAGTGAAAGACTTCTGGCTTCAAAACTGGTTTGAAAGGCATAAGTGCATCATTTATTTTACATTGCTCGGCCTCTTCATTTGTTTGTAGCCCCTGATGCCTTCAACTCCATGGGCAAGTGAGTTTGAGCCCCAGGCAGTGACCAAGACATCTGTGCCCAGGGTTTTTGGTTCCCAGCTGCCTGTCTGAAAACTCACTGTACCTCATGACTACACCATTCTAGTTCCTGCCTTATACCAGAATGCACAGGCACAGTCTCCTCCCTACTCAGGGTATGCTAGTACCAAACATTTGTAAAGTAATGCTGTAGTTTCATCATGTGAAGTACTGTTAAGGGGCCCCTACGGATGGTTGAAGTCATGTACAGCAGGATTCTTAAAAACATGCTTGCCAAGACATGGCTCTTCTGGGCCAGCTTTTGAAAGGAGTGGGTGAGAAAATCTACTTTGTCCTGGGGGGGAGATGCCATCTGACTACTGATCAAGAAGGTGTCAAATTACACTTGTAAAGAGAGAGAGAGACCCAAGTTTTGGAAAGAAATTCAAGGTTTCTCTAACTTGTCCTGTGAATGGGTCTGTACTAGGCAGTTGCTCAGATGGGATAGATGTAAAAGTCAACTCTCATTACTCATCCTCAGAACTATATGCTAGTGAAAGAAACCATAACCAAGAAGGTGTGCCCAAAATTACAGAAGTTAGAGAGAGAGACAGCACAAAATCAGTTGTCAGGACAAACCAGTTCCTTGCTGTCAAGGACCCTGGCCTACTCAAATTTATGCACCATACTGGGGGACTCTCCACTAACCTCTGCTACCAATATCAGTGAAGCAGTGAAAGGGGAAGGTGCTGAACAAGGGACGGCTGGGGGGAAAAACAGCAGTCTGCCACCTGGATCCTGCATTTTAATAACCGATACCACAGAGTTGTATTTAAATGCAAACAGACCCGGAACCTGAGGCAAATACTGTTTATTTTAGAAACAAGTTTCAGACAATATCTGTAACTTAAACACCAGTAACCCAAAATTGGCATTCAGGTGTCTAGAAATACTAACCACACAAAGCAAAATCCAGCAATTCCCACTGCCAAAAACAACCCAACAAACCACCTGCCAGGTAGTCAAATTGCCTTAAATATTTCAAACCTAAAATTTGGGGAGCCAAACTGAAACAGGCAAAAATATATACATACATTATATATATGTATATATAAAGCAAAGTTTATTCCATAAATGTTACAAACATTAAATGCTTTCATCCCATCACAAAAAGTGACTTCATCAGAACAGAATTACAAACACAAGTTCCTGTTTAAATACCAGTTTCTTAAAGCTGTACACCTCTCAGTACTATAATCAATTTATCAATTTTTTATATAATGCAACACTAAACTTCTATAATAAATTAGTTAACTATTTACAGTTTAGCAGCTCGTATTTGAAGCACAAAATTTATAGGTGTTAGCACAATCTCAAATGCCACAAAAATTCTTTATATTTAAATCTGGTCTCCCACATACCCCTAGGATCTTCAGGTACATGTTGAAAAAAATCACAAAATCAAATTTCTTAAACATTACTACAAACCAATCAATGTTTATATAATACATTGTTTTTGTTACGTTTATTTAAATAACTGTGTTCGTATATCCTAACCCTCAAAGCACATTCCATTTTTCCGACATAAAAACTTAAGCATGTAGCACAAACAACCACACAGACTACCCCATAGGTCTTACAATTCCATGATTTGAAATGCACAATTGATTTAAATTTCATTATCCAAAATATTTTCATTTTTTAAAACATATGGACACTGTTGGCATGCACCACATTTTCAGCCCATTTTCCCTTTATCCTTCTGGGTAATTATCAATTTCTTACTCCCAAACATACTCAAAGTTTTACCCTGTCCTAAAACCATACTGTGGGCCCTTAACCTAAAATATTATAAATTTTGTCATCACATTTAAAAATGTTTACATTATGCTTAATATTCACAATGCTCCCTACAGGTTTATTACATGGCAGAATAAGTGCTCTTTCAAAATGTTTTTCTATGTCCTTATCACGTTTTTGTGAATTTAGTTCCTAAAAGTGGTAGGCATTTAGTATTCCTTAACTTCACCACTCCATTACTTATATTTTTCACCATTTCCTTTGAGTATTCCCTGGCAGAAAACATTAGATTCTACTTCTTCCTTTTCAGTCTCAAAAGTTTTACATAATCCGTATGAGACACCATAATTAGTTGCTCTTTCAGTAGGCTCCTTTTTTGTCTAAATGGAAGCAAACTTTCAAAATGTAAATAAGTGTTACTAAAGGTTGGTTTTCTGTACATATTTGAAACAAACCCTTGATCACTTTTGGTAATAGTAACATCCAAATAATGTATTGAAGTGTCACTGACATGAAAAGTAAAATTTAAAAGAAAATCAGTTCAGTTATTACTATAATCTGTAAACTTATCAATTTCACCAAAAGGATCATTCCACAAAATAAATGTGCCGTCTAAATACCCAAAATAAATTTTACAAAATCCACAAAATAAAGTAAACACATATTTCTTCTTCCAAGATGAAAGAACCAAGTTTGCAAAAGCCAGGGCACAACTAGCCCTCAAAGCTACCCTTTTAATTTGTTTATATAGTTCTCCTTCAAAAAATATAAAATTGTTATCCAACACCAGTCCCATCATGTCAACCAGCAGGTTGACCTTTCATTGTTCAAAAAACACATTCAGTAAGTGAATCATGAAAAAAAATCTAGCCCTGTATCCTGTGGGATACACGCGAATACATCAACTATGTGAATGGTCAGAAAATATACCTCACTGTCCCACATATCCTTATTCAGCCTCAGTAACAGGTCCCAAGAACCTAGCACGTATTTGAAAACCCCCAAAATAGGTCTACGCTGTCGATCCATAAACACACCTAAAGGGTAAGTTTTGGAACCTTGTATTGAAACAATAGGTCTAAAATTTTTTTTCACATGTTTATGGACTTTGGGAATTCCAGGTATAGTTGGAACATATATGGGTGCTTATTTTACAAAAAAATGTAGTCATAAAGAGTGATCTATCCTTGCAATAAATAATCTTCACCGACCATGTCTATCACACTACAGACTATATTCAATTCACTTCTAGAAACCTGGACGTATGTTCCATTACTATTTAATAAATTTAACATAGCCTCGGAATAATCACCTGTGCAAAACAAAACAATTCAGCCTCCTTTGTCCAGCTTCATAACTTGAATACTCTTATCATTTGTTAGTGATTTCAATAAGCTATTTTCATCTTTTGTTAGGCATTAACATTAGTCCCTGCCTGACATAACTGCATGATATCACCCTCACATGCTGACATAACTGCATGATATCACCCTCACATGCTGACATAACTGCATTACATCACCCTCACATGCTGACATAACTGCATGACATCACTCTCACATGCTGACATAACTGCATGACATCATCCTCACATACTCTTTCAAAAACTTGTAAAATAGGGTTCAAAAGGGGACTGAAAACACTTTTCTTCCTATGTTTCAAATCCAATGAGGTACTCTCTTCCCTGGAATTCTGGCTGAAATAACAAGCTAAGTTTAGCCTCCTTTTAAGTAGCCTTAACTCAACCAAGAGGTCTAATCTAACAAAAGATAAAAATAAACTATTGAACACTAACAAATGGTAAGATTTTTCAAGTTATGAAATGGAACAAAGGAGGTGGAATTGTTTTATTTTAAGCAGATGATCATTTCAGAGCTATGTTGAATTTATTAGACAGTAATGGAACATATGTTCAAGTTTCTAGGAATTAAGTGAATACAGCCTATAGTGAGATACATACAGTCATTGAAGATTTATTGCGAGGGTGGATTACTTTTTCTGATTACAGTTTTTTTTTTTTTTTTTTTTGCAAAATAAGCACCCTTATATTCCAACTACATCAGGAATTTCCAAGGTCAATAAGGATGTGGGGAAAAAACTTTTAGACATATCATTTCAGCACAAGGTTCTAAAAAGCATCCTTTAGCTGTGTTTATAGATTGATGGGGTTTTCAAATGTATGTTAAAAGGTTCTTGGGACACATGGGACAGTGAGATATATTTTCTGACCACTGAAGTGGTTATCGGTTCATGTGTAGCCCATATGTGTTTTTTGAATAAAAAGGTCAATTATCTGGTTGACATGACGGGACTGATGTTGGATAACAATTTTATATTTTTCAAATAAAAAATATATAAACAAATTAAAGGGGTAGCTATGGAGGTTAGATGTGCCCCCAACTTTTGCAAACTTGGTTCTTTCATCTTAGGAGAAGAAATATGCATTTACTTCTGAATTTTATGGGTCTTGCAAAATTTATCTTAGGTATTTGGATGAAATTTATTTTGTGGAACAGTCCTTTTCATGAAAATAAGAAGTTTACTGATATATTGATAATTTGACTGATTTTTTAAAATTTTACTTATCACATTAATGACACTTCAATACATTATTTGCATGTTACTATCACCAAAAGTGATCAAGGGTTTGTTATATATATATATATATATATATATATATATATATATATATATATATCAACACTTATTCACATTTTGAAAGTTTGCACACATTTAGACAAAAGAGAAGCCTGGTGAAAGGGAAACTAATTAGGGTGTCTCATATGTTGATAAAACTTTTGAGACTGGAAAAGTAGTAGTAGAAAGTATGCTTTTTGCCAAGGGATACCCTACAGAAATGGTGAAAAATATAAGTAATGAAGTGGTGAAGTTAAGGAATACCAAATATTCACCACTTTTAGGAACTAGACTCACAAAAACAAGCAATAAGGGCATATAAAACATTTCTGAAAGAAAAATATTTTTTAATATATAATAATCATGTAGAGAGTATTGTGAATATTAAGTAGAATTGGAACATTTTGAAAGTGATAACGAAATTTATAATATTTTAGAAAAGGGCCCACAATATGTTTTTAGGATAGGGCAAAACTTTAAGAGTATGCTCAAGAGTAAGAGATCGATAATTACCCAGAAAGGTAAAAGGCAAAATGGGACACGAAAATTTGGAGGATGAAGGCAGTATCCATATGATTTAGAAAATAAAAATATTACTTTGGATAATAAATCTAAATCAACTGTCCATGTCAAATCAGGGAATTGTAAGACATATGGGGTAGTCTACATAGCTATTTGTGCTATATGCTTAAGTTTTCATGTCGGAAAAACAGACAAGACTTTGAGGGTTAGAACTTATGAACCCAATTATGATATAAATAAATGTAATGAAAACAATGCACTCTGTATACATTCATTGGTTTGCAGTAATTTTATGAAATCTGATTTTGTGATTTTAGAACATGTACCTAAAAATAATAGGGGCTGTATGTGGGAGACCAGACTTGAATATAAAGAACTTTTATGGCAGGTAAGGTTAAGTGCCCACACCACCCCTAGAGTAAATAAGTTCTGTGCTTCAGTTAAGATCAGCTAATCTGTAAATAGCTAACTAATTTATTACTGATGCTTAATGTGGGATTACATTGAAAATTTGATAAACTGATTACATTACTGAGAGAGGTATACAACTATAAGAACTAGTATTTAAACAGGAACTCTTATGTTTGTAATTCAGTTCTGGTGAAGTCTCATTTTATGATGGGCTGAAAGCGCTTCACATTTGCAATGTTTGTGGAATAAACTTTGCTGTTTTTATACTTTTTTTGCCCTTCACAATTTGGTTACCCGAACTTTTGATATGAAGTATTTAACACATTTTCGACTACCTGGCAGGTGGTTTGACAGGTTGTTTCTTGTGGTGGGAATCGTTGGATTGTGCTTTGTGTGTTTCTAATATATGTTTCTTTCAAATGATTTCTCTTCAGTTTTAGGCCTTACTCCATTTTACCCAGTACAGTACTCCATTTTACCAGTACAGTGAAAAATAACTCTCATCATTGTCAGAACTACTGCCTGACTGTAATAATTAAATATAGTCAGAAATTGTTCCTTTCAATAAACAGTTAGAGAAAAATAGCACTTAAGATAGAACCTTCACAGAAGATGAATTTTCTTAAAATCAGTCTACTAATTCTTCACAGATAAAATAATTTTCTTAAGATAATTAAAAAATGATGGACTGTATTCAGAAAACCCAGCTGTGAGTGGTAAGCGTAGCAGCAAAAAGGAACCTTTAGCTCAGTAATGAAAAAGCAATACATTAGTCATAGTAAAGAAAAAGCTCATTTAATCATCATGTCTCTGAAATGCTCTGCGATTACCACAAGCATGAAGAAGCATTTTGCTGTGGTAATCACTGTTGACGGTACTCCCCATATTCACTGCCCACAGACAAGCACAAATTCAAAAATGTATACAAGGACACATCCCCTTACCTATTAACTGCACCTGAAGTTACAAAACGTCCATGATTTTGTCTATGAACTTCCCTGTCGCTCTGCAAAGAGCACTGCAGTCATTCAATAATGCTACATGTTAGTGTTTCACATTTCTTATTGTTCAGATTAAGTGTTGATTTGAGAAAGTTGTTCTATTAACTTTTTGCATGAACTGGAGAAACATGTTTAAGTCAGTGTTAGTGGTGCAACAGGTAGCATGCTCGCTTTTGGTGCAGAAGGCTGTGGGTTCTATTCCTACACCAGTTAGACTGATTACTGACACTGCAATGCAGCATAAGGGGGGTGTCACTCCTAGTGTGTCATCCTTCAGATGTAATCTTAAACTGAAGCCCCATCTGTTTCAGGTGGTGATAGCTAAGGTGGATGTAAAAGATCCTACCTGAAAAGAGGCTATTAGAGTATTGGGAGTAACCTGGTCAACCAAGGATAAATTGGGGGTGGGTCTGGTATAATGGCTAAGGTTTGCATCTCTCACACAAGGTACAAGGCTTGATTTTGACCACAGGTTACTGGTTAGGCTTAAAAGGTCCCTTTAGGGCAGTTTTGCTATTATTTACCCAAGAACCTAAAATTGCTATTTAGTTTAGGGGTGTGTAGAGATATGGCAACCCCTACACTAATTACAACTAATTAAAATTATGGACTTTCCAGTTTTCATTTTCATCCTGCATTAAATGTCATAACCTCACTTTTCCTTTTTAGCACTTTCTGTTACCATGTTTTATATCAATTTCTGGTTTGATTTCCATATCTGCTCCCTTCCTAAAATGTTTCTACTAATTTATATATATATATACACATGTCCTACAACTAATGGCCTATACATACAGTCCAATTTCATGGAAACCCACGTCTCCCTTGAGACTGAGGGCTATATAATACTCCCAACATCGAGCTATCCAAGTTTGGGTAACTTACTTTAAGGCTGAGGTGATGCTATAAACAATGTCAACAGCCTTTCAGCACAAGGTATAGATACCTAGTCTAGATACTGCTTTTTATTTATAATTTGAAAAGCATGCATTACTTTCCTTTTTTCCCCCTAACCAAATGATCCAACATTTTTTGGGACCTCTAAATCACAGCAATACTGTGAGCTAGATCAGAGAGTGCAATTTGGTTTACAGCCAGAACTTTATTTCTAGAGATCAAATAAGTTTTCAGTATTAGCGTAAGTCTTTTAAATATATTCTTCATCAAGCTCTGTCCTCACTTGCTCATGCTACAGTGCTGACCTTTCATTTATTTCCAGATACTTGTACACCCTCTCTTCACTCGGTTTAATTTGTTCAAATCCTTCAGGTTTCTAATACCATGACAGGAGCCAGGGTATGATTCAAGTTCATGGACGAGCTAAAGGAATAAAAGGGAGACTGCCACATGAAACAAGAACACACCAGAGTGTGGTTTATAATTCAAAGAGTACTACTGGGAAGTGCCACAAGAAACATGATCATATCACAGTGTGGTTCATGATCCCAAGAGTACTACTAGGAAGTACCACACGAAACATGATCATACCACAGTGTGGTTCATGATTCCAAGAGTACTACTGGGAAATGCTACATGAAACACGATCACACCATAATGTCGTTCATGATCCCAAGTGTACTACTAGGAAGTGCCACATGAAACACAATGACACCACAGTGTGGTTTATGATCCCACGTGTACTACTGGGAAGTCCCACATGAAACACAATCACACACCAGTGTGGTTCATGATCCCAAGAGTACCACTAGGAAGTGTCATAAACGCAGATACCTGGGACTTCAGTTAGAAACAATGACAAATACTATGGAAGAGTGTCAAGTATGGATGGCAACGGAAGAGCAACTAGAAAGGCATGAGCAAGGAAATGAAGGAATGTGAAAACAGAAGACAGATGGAAAACGTAAAGACAGAATAAAGGAGAGGGGATAAACAAACTGGTAAATGCAGACAAAACATTGAAACTTGAGAAAAACAGGATGAATAAAAAGCAGCAATCAAATGTTATCTTCCAATCCAAGAATGAGCTACAGAAGGTAATTTCTACAGGTATGAAGGACAGGCAAAACAACTTACTCATATGTACCAGAGAATGTGGTGGGCATAAACAGATGCCGTGTTATTAGAAAGAGACTTGTGGAAAAATGCTTCTCAGTGTTCGAGATAAGACAGACAAATTAATTCAACTCAGTATAAGAAGCAATACATACAGCTGTAGTACGGGAAAATCAGGTTATGGCACAGGGCAAACGGACAATAGATTGTACAGGAAATACTTCACTAATGCAACAGCCATAACACTATCATGTTGATGTAATTTATTTTCTTACTGATCTGCATAAGCCAATCAAGCTGAAAAATTAAGAAGTTAACATATTATATAGATCTACAAATAAACATACAGTTAAAAAACAAAATACTCTTCAGCACAAATCCTAGCACACTTGCCAAAAATGTGTTTCACAGACAACAAAGTACAGTTTTGTACCTACCATAAATGTAGATGTTCGAGGATCCACATTGCTGCAGTCCTAACTATTGGGTAGTCCGCTGTCCAGTCGGCCCGAATACCAAAGTATATGGCTGACGTCGGTCACGGCGCATTAGACTGACGTCAGTACGTCAGGGTACTAATGCGCATGACCGACGTCATATCCTCAGTCTTTTCTTGCCCCAGATGTCAGAAGACCCTAAAAAGACAAGGCCAACACCAAAACACACCAAACATACCTGCACCAAAAACATATACAATATATACAAAGGTACCAGAATATAATCTCACCTACACAACCACCCCTAAACACAGAGGGAAGGAGGGAGGGTAAATTGGACTGCAGCAATGTGGATCCTCGAACATCTACATTTATGGTAGGTACAAAACTGTACTATGTTCTTCATTCCACATTGCTGCAGTCCTAACTATTGGGTAGAATCCCAAAGCAGAGGTAAGGGAGGCTGGCAAATCATAAGGAAGCAGGAGCTGATAACATGCCTTGCAAAATAGCTGTGGCAAAACCAGCCCTAGACTTAGAGTAGAGAGGAAGGTGGTAATGCTTAGAGAAAGTATGCACTGAACTCCAAGTAGCTGCCTCCAAAATATCCTTAGTTGCCACCCCTTAGAAATGCTGTTGAAGTGGCAGTAGCCCTAGTGGAATGAGGCCTAATCCCAGCTGGAATCTCTTTGCCATGATGGGAATAACAAAATGCAATGCAAAACCCAATCCACCTAGAAATAGTTTGTTTTGACACAGGCTTGCCCTGCGAACTCAAAGCAAAAGAAACAAACAACTGCTGAGACTTTCTAAAATCCTTAGTCCTGCTTAAATAATAACGCAATTGCCTGTGTACATCTAAAGTGTGCAAAATCTTTTCCCCTTTATTTTGGGGATCTGCATAGAAAGTAGGCAAATGAATAGTTTGGTTTAAAGCCACACTAGAAACCACCTTAGGCATAAAGGAAGGATTAGTGCGTAATGATACCCTATCCTTATGAAAAATCAAAAAGGCTCAACCGCCATAAGGGCCTGTAACTCAGAAACCCTTCTTGCAGAAGTAATGGCCAACAAAAAAGCAGTCTTCCATGACAAGTATTTCAGGTCAGCAGTAGCTGCAGGCTCAAAAGGTTGTAGAGTAAGTTTCTCCAACACAAAATTGAGATCCCAAGCAGGAGTAGGAGCTCTACGTGGGGGTCTTATATTCTTTGCTGCCCTAAGAAATTGCTTGAATAAAGGATGTGAAAACAATGGTGGGTCACAATCATAGTGAGCTGAAATTGCTGCAGCATGAATCTTAATGGAAGAGAAAGACAAACCTTTGTCCAATAACTCAGTAAGATATTGAAGAGCCACACTCAAATTAGGCTCCGAAATCTCCAAATTCTGTGCTGCAGTCCAAAATAAAAATCTCTTCCATTTTTCTGCATACACTTTCCTTGTACTAGGTCTTCTGGCTTCCATAATCACATTTAAAACTTGTTGAGGAAGTTGAGACCTGCTGTCTTTCAAAACAGAATATGCCAGGCTGTTAGATGAAGAGTTTGAAGCTTGACATTGAGCAGATGACCGTCCCTCTGAGACAATAGGTGTGGAATCAAGGGTAAAGACCATGGAGGCTTCCTTACCAGACTCCTCAGTAATGGGTACCAGTGCTGCCGAGGCCAATCTGGAGCTATTAAAATCATCCTTGGCTTGTCTTGTCTGACCTTTAGAAGCACCTTTGGGAGAAGAGGCAGAGGTGGAAAAGCATACACATGAAGATTTTTCCAACTGAAAGAAAGAGCATCCACTTTCCAAGCTGTGTGATGAAATTCCTTCGTGCAAAACTTTGGCAGCTGGTGGTTTAGTGGAGAAGCGAACAGATCTATGTCTGGAGTTCCCCATGACACTGTCAATTTTTTAAATACATGAAGATCCAGTTTCCACTCGTGGGGATCCATGATTTGTCTGCTTAACACATCTGCTAAGGAGTTCTGTGCTCCCAGCAGAAACCTTGCCTGAAGAGTTAGTTGCAAGCTGAGCGCAGTCTCCCATAAAATCATTGCTTGCCTGCACAATGGGTAAGAATGTGTTCCCCTTGTTTGTTGATGTACCACATGACAGTTGTGTTGTCTGTTAGAATCAACACCTGCCCTGGAAGAAGTAACTCCTTGAAAGCCATTAATGCAAACTGGACTGCTAACATCTCTTTCATGTTGATATGTAGATGCTGTAGTCTGGCAGGCCACTTGTCTTGTATCCACTTTCCATCTAGATGAGCTCCCCAAGCAATGTCTGAGGCATCTGTCGTTAGAATCTGACTTGCCTCTGGCGGGTCACAGAGAGTCCCTTGTTTAGGTGACATTCCTGAGCCCACCACAAAAATTCCTTTTGAATGCAAGGTATTATTTGAATGACAGTGTCCAAATCCTGGCAGTGCTGTGTCCATAGATTTTGAGATACCATTGTAGCTTCCTCATATGCAGTTTGGCATTGGGAAGCACCAGAATACAAGATGCCATGAACCCTAAGGCTTGAAGGACTGTCCTTGCAGTCAGCCCGGACTGAAGAGATAATTGATGGAAGTAACTGGAAAGATTCTTTTGTTTGTCCGGGGTTAGAAAGGCCATCTGGGCTGCTGTATTCAGTCTCACACCCAGAAAGCACATGTCTTGAGAGGGTACTAGACTGGACTTTATTTCGTTCACAGAATACCCTAGGCATCTTAGCACTGCTATGACATATTCCAAATGCTGTAGAAGGTCTTCCTTTTCTTGAGCCAGAATCAGGCAGTCGTCCAAGTAAGGATAGATTTGAATTCCTTTTAGCCTGAAGTAAGCTATCACTGGAGCCAGAACCTTTGTGAATACTCTGGGCGCAGTAGATAAGCCAAAGGGCAATGCAGAGAACTGATAATGAAAATTTGCAGCTCGAAAACGCAGATACTTTCTGCAACTTAGTCTTATAGGCACATGAAGGTAAGCTTCCTTGAGATCTAAAGTTACCATCCAGTGATCTTTGCCCAGTAGAGGTAAAAGCTGTTGTAACGTCAACATTTTGAACTTTGGAATGTCCAGATAAGTGTTGAGGATAGATAAATCCAAAATTGGTCTCCACGTGTTCCCCTTCTTTGGTACTAGGAACAGGCGAGAATAAAATCCTAGGCCCCTTTCTGGCATAGGAACTGACTGAATGGCTCCTATTTGGAGTAACAGAGAAATTTGTCTGCGAGCCTCTGTTCTTTGTAGAGGAGGAATGTCTGGCATGCCTTTGAAAGGAGGCAAGGTATGGAAATAAAACCTGTAACCGTGGTGAATGATATCCAGAACCCATTTGTCTTGGGTAATTAAATCCCAATTTTCTTTGAAAAGAGACAGTCTTCCTCCTAGAGGTGCCGCCAGGCGAGAAGGTACTGGCAGCTGAAAAGGTAGGTCATTGGGTCTGTTTACGAAAGGACTGACCCCTGCCCTCACCAGAAGTCTGAGCAGGTGAACTCCCTGTCCTAGGCCTAAAAGAACCTTGAGCTCTGCCCCTACCACGTCTAGACCTACCCCTAGACTGGGAATCATAAGCAGGATAAGTCCACCCCTTAGTAGGCCAATTTCTACTAAACTTCGGAGGCTGCACCTGCAAAAAATCCTTAACAGTTTGCATAGACTTAGCCTTGTCCTCCATTTTCTTTAAAACTGCTTCCACAGGCGAACCAAACAACACATCAGACTGTAAAGGAGCATCCAAAATCCTTGTCTTAACATGCTCAGCTAAGTTCTGATCTCTCAACCAGGCGTGCCTACGAAGAACAGAACCAGTGGCAGCCACCCTGGAGGAGGCCTGCACAGCATCAAAACCACATTGCAAGGAATGTTTATCCACTTGTTCAGACACATGAACTAAATCCTGCAACTCTTTACACTCAATACCTTCCGCCAGAGCATCCACCTTAGATTTCAACTGTGAAAGAAGATAATTCTGATATTTTAACATGTGAAACTGACAATTCAACGCCCTCATGGCTAAAGTGGAAGAAGTATACACTTTCTTTCCCCATCTATCCAAAGCCCTTGCCTCTTTATCAGGAGGGACAGGATTTTTAACAACTGAGGCCTTCACACCTTTAGGCCCCTGAGAGACAGTTTCGGGTCTGCCCTAGGACTCTTAAAAGATACTTATGAGCGTCAGGCACCCTATAATACCTATCCGGTTTAACTGGGGCAGGAGGCAAAGAATCAGGATTCAGGGAAGCCTCTGCAAAAACATCTTCCACCACATTCAAAACAGGAGGTATAGCTAAAGGCCTATGCTGGGGTAAAACAAGAATTCCCTAAGCCTTTTCCTGGAATCAGAGAAATCTTGCCCTTCCCATTTAAAATGCTCCCTCATGGAATGCAGAGTCTCTGAAAATGAAAAATCCTCAGGAGGAGAAGCTGAAGGAGTAGAATCATCCACATCAGAATCAGAATAAGGAGGGTACTCCTGCAAGTCTTCAGCCGAAGACTCAGAAGCCTCCGAGCATTGCTCAAAACTCTCAAACTCAGGTTCCACCCTAGGCCTCTTATCAGGAGGGGGCATAGAACCCCTTATCATAGTAATCAAATCCTCTGCCATTTTAAGCATATGTTTCTTAGGCAAAGACCCTGAGGCACTAGGAGAAACCCCCACTGAAGCAAAACTTGGCCTGCCCTCAAAGAAGCCTTGGAAACAGAAGGGAGGCTCTAACCACCTTAGGAAGAGAAGGAAGAACAGCCACCTGAGAAGCCCCCTCAGCCTGGCCTACTTCCTGAGAGGAAACATCCTGTAACAGTAAAGTCTCTCCCTGAGACTCCAAAGAAACACCTGGCAAAACCTCTGGCTCCACTGAGCCCTCTAAAGAACCGACGTCTGGGACTGTCGGTTCTTCCACTCTAGGCTTTGCTGCTTTGTCCTTGCGTTTTTTAGCCGAAGCTGGCGTCGGAGCATCCGACGGCATTTTATAATTACAACGCTTCCCAAACACTAACCTGGCACAGTCTAACCTTCTCTTAATAGTGCGTTTGTTAAATCTAGCACAAGAGCGGCATCCAACAACGTCGTGCTCAGGCCCTAAACAAGGTATACACAAAGTATGGTAATCCCTATGAGGTATCTGTTTCCCACAAGAAATACAGTTATTCACTTTTTCTGACATCCGGTTAAATACTGAGGCAAGAAAAAACAAAATATTCCCCAACGGGGTACTTAGCCAACTTTGATTCGGTCTGAAACTCTGACTTCAGAAACTTTCAGAACGCCAACCTGCACTCGCAAAATTGCTTCTGCATCGGACCATGCGGCAAAAAAGACTGAGGATATGACGTCGGTCATGCGCATTAGTACCCTGACATACTGACGTCAGTCTAATGCGCCGTGACCGACGTCAGCCATATACTTTGGTATTCGGGCCGACTGGACAGCGGACTACCCAATAGTTAGGACTGCAGCAATGTGGAATGAAGAACATCTAGTTATTACAAAATGCTGCATATGTGCAAATGAAATTTAACTGCTTTGCTTGAGTGAGATAGTCTAATACAGTGATGGCGAACCTTTTGGCCTCGGCATGTCAAAAAATTCGGAAAATGCCTATTTAGACTCTGCTGGGGTATCAACCCCCCAAACAAAAGAGAAAATATTTTCTTTACATATTCATTTATTTAAAAAAAGTCCAATCATGTGTGCTGACATGCATTATAAAAGTAAAAGAAAAATCTGTGACTTACAACAGAGAAAATATGTGCACTGATAACTGGGCTTAAAATAGTGCACCAAAAAATTACCCTACTTTTAATAGTAATTTTTAATTGAACTGAAAAAATATGGAACACATTGCATTTGATTTGATTAACATCAATTAATTACTTTTTGTTGCTGAGTTTTAATAGATAACTGCAGGGTCACATATTTCTTATATTTTTGTTCATTCAGTTTCTTTGGTAACTTGGGTATTGGTGAACGCTGGTGTTGTCACCTTTGACAAGCGTGTCATAGGTTTGCCATCACTGGTCTAACTAATACCATCTGATCACCACCTTCTGGTGAAAGGGAAAGCTGCATTTAGGTAAAGATAAGAATTAGAGAAAACAAATTTCAATTAGAATCACATTCATTATATTTCTGTGCAGCACAAGCATGCGACCTCAAAGAAATATGAAATCGACAGAATACAAATGACTGTATCCTTTCCTGCAACCCTTAATGTTATTAAAACTTATATGGTGACACAGACTATCTACAGCAGTCAGTTAACTGAAACTCAGATAAATAATTAGCATATATACTGTACAAATTGGTTTTGTGCTTTAAAATGGGACATTAAGGGTAACAAACATACAGCTCTGCAAGGTATAATCATTGGATTATGTTCACCACAGTAACAGTATCATGTCTGTAGAAATTACAGAACTAAATGACTATACATCTCTAAGTTTGAATCAATTTCTCAGTTCCATCTTTTCAGTAGTGGGACTCCCTATGAGAAAACTGCTTGCAGTCCCGAGCTGTGCAATTAGAGAGAGTCTGCCTATAAAACATGGTGAGCCTTACACTTTGCTTTCTTTCTGAGCCGTGATACACTTGAAAAAGTGTACTACACAAACAAATGCCTTTGGGGAAGGTCAAGAGGGTTAAAGCCTCCAAATATGTTTAAGATACCTCATTATCAGAATACAATCAACTTTTATTATTACTTGTCACAAAGCACTTTACAAAATAAATGAAATTGAAACAAGCAGACATTAGGCAAAACAGCTAATGTACATACTAAACAAAATAAACTTCAAGAAACAAAGACTGCTAATGCTAAGACACTGGTGTAAACAATAACTATTTAACACAACAGCAATATATTCAACACAAGTCTGTATCATTTAAAACAGACATCAGAAAATACTTCAAAATTTCAATATTAATGTTCCAAATTAAAATGTGCTTAATAACTGTAGCACATCATACAACAGATAGTTTGACTTCAATATCAAAGATCAATAATCCTACAATACGAAGTGAAAATACCTCCACACAACATGCATCTATCATTCAGTATGCAGATGATACTACCTTAATCTGTGCTGCACAAAACATTCCCACCCTTCTGCAAACAACTCAACTAGCATTCTCTGACATTGAAAACTACCTTACCAAAACCCAGTTTATCCACAATCCAAAGAAAACTCAGCTTATGATTATAACCAGTTCTAACAAAAACACTGATAACAGTTAATTCACTATCTACTCCACAAATCCTACTCCAATCGCTCCAGTGACACAGGCTAAGCTATTGGGAATAACCATACACTCCCACTTAAAATTTGATAGTTATCTCAACTTAACTATTAAAAAAGTACATGCCAAACTGGGATCACTCTACCGTATCAAACCATTTCTTACCAACAACACAAGATCAGCCATTGCTCGCTCCCAACTTCTATCCACCCTATTCTATGCATCTCCCATTCTGACTAATCTCAACAAAACTGAACTAAGCAAAATGGAAGCCTGCTATAACATAACTGTCCGCTTTGCTGCAAGTTGCTCATATAGAACTCATCACTGTACTGCTTTGAGACAACTACACTGGCTTGAACTGCCCAACCTCCTAACCTACAGTCAGCTCTGCCTCTGTCATTCTGTCTATTACCTCCCCCAATAAGTGTCCTGCCCTCAAAAACCTAGTACAACATCACTCAGCCAAAAGGCCTCTTACATCATCAAGCAAACTACTACTAGAAGTCACCAACAGCTACAACAGCATTGGAGATGCACTATATAGTAGTTCAGTGGCTAAAAAATGGAACTCTTTCCCCACTAGCATACAAAACACATTGTCCAAAGTCTCCTTTAAAAAACCTCATTAGGCAACATCTCAAGCAAATTGGCAGTGCCATGATTGCTCCTCAGGCTAGTGAAAGCGGAAAAGGTACACATACTAAACCTAGAGTACTTGATAATAGTTTTCACTCTTACTCACAAACACTGGCTAATCTACAATGTATGTACTATACCTGTGTACTATATATGTATTCTACCTATGTTCCAAATTTCAGCTGTATACCACAAATCTATTAATTACCTTTATTTTTAAATTAATATTTTCTTGTTTCGTCTCTCCACTGTAACTGTCGATGTGCTGCATACCACTGTAAAAACATGTCTTTTGTAATTTGTGTGTATACTGACCATGTCTAAATATCTAACTGTATCTGTAATTTTTCTATGTGGAGCTTTTCTCCCTGGGCCTCTGCTGAAAAAGGGCCTTTTCGGCTTAGTCAGACACCCCCGGTTAACAAATATATAAAATAAATAAATAAAATAAAATGCAGTAGAAACGTCTCTAGACAGCCAGATACCATTGTTTTCAAAGTTTCCAAAACACATAAAGAAGTATAAAATACAAGTCTTGCATTAAAGCAACATCAGCACGCAATATAACTATGTATAAAGACCACCAGGTCCACAAGGTAAACAGTATCAGGGGAAGGAGCCTGCCTGCAGCAATGTTCCCCATTATTCAAATACTTACTGTTGTGGGTAGTACAAACACACACAAACACACACACAAAACTGTATTATATTAATAATAAGGATAAGTCCTGAAAGCAGGATCCATGGCTGTACATGACTCCTGACTTGCCCAAACAAATCTGTTGTGTAATGTGCCAACTGAAAAATAAAAACAAAAAAAAAGGTTTTCTGAAAGGCAAATTCCCATCCACCCTGTGACTCTCCCTCTCTCTGACTGACTGTGTGTGTGTGTGTGTGTGTGTGTGTGTGTGTGTGTGTGTGTATATATATATATATATATATATATATATATATATATATATATATATATATATATATATATATATATATATATATATATATATATATATATATATATATATATATAATACACACACGCACACATATATATATATATATAATAATCAATCATACAGTTGATATAAAAAGTTTACACACCCCTGTTAAAATGCCAGGATTTTGTGATATAAAAAAAATGAGACCACAATAAATCATTTCAAAACTTTTCCCACCTTTAATGTGACCTATAATCTGTACAATTCAATTGAAAAACAAACAAATCTGTTAGGGGAAAAATATAAAAAATAAAAAACATACAATAAGCTGGTTGCATAAGTGTGCACACCCTTAAACTAATACTTTGTTGAAGCACCTTTTGATTTAATTACAGCATTCAGTCTTCTTGGGTACACACCTGGCATCAATTAAAGAGACTCTGATTAACCCCAAATAAAGCTCAGCTGTTCTAGTAGTATTTTTCTGACATTTGCTCAGTTGTCTGCTACAGCAAAAGTCATGGTTCACAGACAGCTTACAAAGTATCAAAGGGATCTCACGGTTGAACGGTATCAGTCAAGAAAAGGGTACAAAAATAATTTCCACAGCATTGGATATACCATGGAACACAGTGAAGACAGTCATCAAAAAGTGGAGAAAATATGGGACAACGGTGAGGTTGCAAAGAACTGGACGTCCCTCCAAAATTGATGAAAAGATGAGATGAAAACTGGTCAGGGAGGCTGCCAAGAGAGCTACAGCAACACTGAAGGAGCTGCAGAATTCCTGGCAAGTACTGGTGTGTACTACATGTGACAACATTCTCCCATATTCTCCACGTCTGGGCTATGGGGTAGTGTTGTAAGACGGAAGCTTTTTCTTACACAGAAAAACATCCAGGCCCAGCTAAAATCTGCAAAACAATACATCGAGTCTCCCAAAAGCATGTGGGAAAATGTGTTATGATCTAATAAGACCAAGGTTGAACTTTTTGGCCACAATTCCAAAAGGTAAGTTTGGCTCAAAAACAACACTTCACATCACCAAAAGAACACCATTCCCATGGTAAAGCATTGTGGTGGCAGTATCACACTTTGGGGTTGCTTTTCTTCAGCTGGAACTGGGGCATTAGTCAAGGTGGAGGGAATTATGAACACTTCCAAATACCAGCCACTTTTGGCTCAAAACCTTCAGGCGACTGCTAGAAAGATGAAGAGGAATTTCACCCTTCAACACCACAATGACCCCAAGCATACATCTAAATCAGCAAAAGAATGGCTCCACCAGAAGAAAATTAAAGTCTTGGAATGGCCCAGCCAGAGCCCAGACCTAAATCCAATAGAAAATCTGTGGGGTGACCTGAAGAGGGCTGTGCACAAGAGATGCCCTCGCAATCTGACAGATTTGGAGTGCTTTTGCAAGGAAGAGTGGGCAAAAATTGTCAAGTCAAGATGTGCCATGCTGATAGACTCCTACCCAAGAAGACTGAATGCTGTAATTAAATCAAAAGGTGCTTCAACAAAGTATTAATTTAAGGGTGTGCACACTTATGCAACCAGCATATTGTACGTTTTTTATTTTTTATATTTTTCCCCTAAAAAATTTGTTTTTCAATGGAATTATACAGATTTTATAGGTCACATTAAAGGTGGGAAAAGTTTTGAAATGATTTACCATGGTCTCATTTTTTACATCACAAAAATCTGGTATTTTAACAGGGGTGTGTAAACTTTTTATATCCACTGTACACATATATACACACACACATTATATTCATATGCATACACGCACTTCATCTATATATATATATATATATATATATATATATATATATATCTATATATACACACACAAGCTAGCACCATGACATCTGAAACTTGGTGACATTGGAAAAACTCCCTCACCCCAAAAGTACAGCAGCCTCACATTTTACAGATGTCCAAGTAACAGCCTCAAAGATACTTTGTGAAATGACATTTAAAGACTGCTGCTGCTGTGATGACAGCAAATCTGGTTCACCCAGTCCTGGCTATCCCATTCTAAGATGCATCTGTCATAACATTAATAATGGAGCAACTTTTATACCTTTAAAAAATTACACCAACAACCTGTTAGATAGTCACAGATGTTTTGCATTCTTGATATTGCATCTAAGTCTCTTATGACCATGGGCAGTATGTAGTATATTCATCTACATTTTCCTTTTTCTTCCTTAAAGAAGACATCTGGAAGCAGTGGTTAAAAGAAATGCCAGAGTTTACCTGAGGTATCAATGAAAGATTGGTGCTCAATGAAAACTCCTGAGGATTCAGAAATGGCCCCACTACTCACAGTAAGAAACATGGTAAAAAGGGGCTGTTTACACAATATAGATAGTATCAATTCAGAGGCATGTTAGCCACAATGAGGAATGACCTTATAACTGATTAATTTGCATGTCTCTGAAAAACTGTTAAATACCAAAAGTGCAGATCAGATTGGCACTTTATTGTGGTAGTTAGTACTGGCGGCCCATGCACCCCCCCCACTATCTCTCTCACACACACACACACACACACACACACACACACACACACACACACACACACACACACACACCTTTACTTGTACAAGAGTTGAGAAAACATCCCAGATGCCTCCCCTCACAATTTTACTGTCCTATTAAATCACCCACGATTACATTCAAACATTAACGCCAGACATTAGAGTTTTAGACTTCATATCCTTCAATAACTGCATGCTACTGCAAAAGATGTTATTCTAATGACTGTGTCGAACAGTAATACTTAAAATCTGTCCACAATGTGTCTTCCTTGTCCTACCATTAATTACGACTGACTAAATGTCTTGCAGTGCGAGGTTCATAGCTTCATAGAAGGTTACTAGGCTAAGGGCCCTACAGCCCTCACAAGTCTAGCAATTTTTATTCTGAGTTGCCCTAATTATCAGTCGTTAGGTGAGTGATGATTGCAGAGGTAAGGGTCTATGGTAGATAACGACGACTTACTCTTTCCAGGAGGGACACATGGGTACCACCCCAGGAGTGAATCTGCGGTCACCCGTCCACTGACCTAGGTTACGCTTGAAGAGGGTCAGGGAGCGACTCTGTTTCATGTGAACTGGAAGCTTGTTCCAGAGAAGTGGAAGTCTCTGGGAGAATTATCTATCTTTCCAGCATGACCTGTTCATGTCAGAGGCTAGGTTAAGATCCCTGGAGCGAGTGACCCTCAAGCAGTTTAATTTACGAATGCATAGCATTTCTATCAGGCCTCAAGTCAGTAACTGCCCTGTAAGCTAGGCACAGGTCACCCCTTAGCAACCTGTAGGAGACAGAATACAGTGACAGGGCTTTCAGTCTTTCGCGCAAGACTTCTTTTGTGTACCCTGCAATTTCCTGGTGGGAAACCTCTGTGGTCAATCCAATTGTTGCAAGTGTCTGGTTAGGTACATACAAAAGAGAACATTGTACTCAATTACTGGTCTGATGAGGGCTGCGTATATTGGAATTATAACATCCTTAGAGCTAGGTGCGAAGCTTTTACTTATAAGATGTGCCACATATGATTACCCTACTACTGTAGATATGTGGTGGTCAAAGTTCAAGTTGCTGTCAACCTGATTACCCAGATCACGTACCATTGGTTCTATACTTGGGGGGGGGGGGTGTCTATAATGTAATTAGCAGGGATGTCAACTTTCCCCAAAGGGAATAACAATGCATTTTTTTGCATTTAGCTTTATTCTGTGCTTTGGCACCAATCATTTGTCTGGGTTAACCCTGCCTGCAGTCTATTAACATCATTGGGGGACTCAAAGATTGCTCCCAATCAGTGAACTTGGTCAGCCACAGGCCATCCCAGTTTGCCTGGACTTCTCAGAAATAATTCTGAACAGTAAAGGGTCCAGCACAGAACCCTGTGGTACGTCACTGGGGACTGGTCTTTTGCTAGAGGTAAAGGCTCAAGAAACATCTTAAAACACACTGGCATTGGCCCTGTAGCAATCCTGATTAATCTTCTGATTTCTCCTTTCCTGTCTCTTTACTGTCTGCTTTCACCAATCACTACTGCTTACCCTCTGCAAGTAGTGATTGTCTCAACCTTATTAGAATGACTTGGGAAATATCAATCGTTGAATGTTTCTGTACATTATTTCAGATATTTTACTGTAAAACTTTTTGCCCCACCTGTTGTGCATCATATAATGCATAATGTAACTTGGATGTATGCTCTCTGCATAATATTGTAACATCCCTTCTTTATATTTGTCTATGATAAATTTCTGTCTTACTACTTGGAGCTTTTCTCTCCGGGCCTCTACTGAAAATGGAAATACATCCAGTTAGACTAGCCCGGTAAACAAATGTAAAATAAATAAATAAATAAAGTCACCCACATTGACAGTATATGTCCTGTCGGTGAGCCATTTGGCTACTCATCTGGTAATGTAGGGATTAATTCCCAAGTGGGAGAGTTTCTCTATAATACCTGAGTGGGGGATTGTGGCAAACGCCTTGAGTGGGTCAAGATAGGTGGTATGCACTCTTTTTCCCTCGTCCAGGGCCTCGGTGACTTTCAGAAAGAAGTCAGCCATGTTTAACAGGCATGATCTACAATTAATGAATTTTAACTGGGTTAGGTCCAGAGTTTGGAGATTACCTGTGTCCTTGTTAATACGGTCCATAATGATTCTTTGCATGGCCTTGCAGATGATTCTAGTCAAGCTTATGAACCTATAATTCCCAGGGTCAGTTGACTGTCCTCGTTTGTGCAGAGAGATTACTGCTGCTGTCCTCCATTCCACTGGGACATAGCCAGTTTTCATGCTGTGGTTAAACAGGGATCCAAGTGGGTCTGTTAGTTATTGTTGCAAATTGTTTAACAGACAACCTGGAATGCTGTCTGGTCCCACTGATGTCATGTTTTTGGACCTGGAGCATGACGAGACGACCTGCTGTCTTGAGATAATATGCTGAGGAATGGTGCCAGGTATACTTTGGGGATGACTGCAGGGGCCAAGCGGGTCAAGTTTGCTGCTAATCTGCCAATTTGCAGGTTGGCCATTTCCGGTTGAGTATGGCTAGTGCCATCCACAACCAGTTCAGTGCATAGCTGGGTATTTCCTTTTAGATTTCAGATGCAGTTAAGGAATGCCTTGTGATTATCCATAGCTAGGGAGGCTATTTTTGCTTTGTAATTAGCTTTGGAGGACTTGACAAGATCTCTAATTTGTTTAAGCTAGAGAGGGATTTCTTCCTCTACTGAACCACTTCCCTCCTGTTCTTGGACATCAGTTTCTTTCTCTTGTTGTACAGCCTGTTTATACTAGGGTTCCGCCAGGGTGGCTTGTTTTTTCTGCAATACTTGGTTTTAATGCAGGCAGGTACAGCTGATTCTATACAACTGCTTAAGTGGTTATACATGTGTGTACACCTATTCATAGCAGTCTGTGTTTTCTGCATTCGAGGGGACTTTAAAACATCTTATATCATCACTTAGTAGGAGGTAGTTTGTCTGAAAAATTCTTAAGAAATTCTGAGCTAATGGGGTATCGGGTCTTGTAATTACATCAAACAAGACTGACTTATGGTCTGTTCTTACCAGAAGGGAGGACATCTCATGGCGGGGGGGCCTTGATGCAATGCTCTCTCATGTTGGTGAGTACTATGTCAAGGACAGTTGAGCCTCTTGTGGGTGTGCTGAATAACTGTTCAAGAAAATTTGTATTGACAGTCCAAGAACCTTTAAGCCAGCATGTTTGTGATCATGTAGGTTTCCCAGTCGATGGCAGGATAATTAAAATCACCCATGATCAAGGTGTTGGGCTGTAACTACTAGTAAGTCCAGGTATGTGCTATGCTTTTCCTGTTTCATGGTGGGGGACCTATAGCTAGCTATGATGTGGTAACGGGCTTTGCCTCTAGGTTAACTGGATAGTGAGTAGATCAAGAGTCATACTGATTGACCACTCTCGAGGTGTAACTATCCTTAATGAAGATGGATACACCTCCGCCTTTGGTTCTTAAATGCTCAGTTTTGGTCTGAACATATGGAAGGCATTACAGCCCTGCATGGCTGGGGTGCTCTTCACACCTTTGAACCATGTCTTAGTGACTGCACAGATGTCAGCATCTTACAAACTAAGGAGCGCTTCTAGGGAGTGCAGTTTCTTGTTTAGATTCCTAGCATTAAGCAGCAGTACTTTTAGTTTATCTAGAGAGGATTTTGTTATGTTGGGAGGTTGGTTAGTTGGACAATGCCTAAAAAAGACACAATAGGGGTGAGCTAATGCCTTTGCCAGTATCCAAAAGCCTAGAGGAAACAAGTGCATACCAACTCTGGCAAAGCAGCATGGCCTGTCAACCATGTCTTCCCAGGCTGACAGATATTGGATCCCCTTGGACTGACACCAGAAGCTAAGCCAATTGTTAAAGTCAATCATTTTTTGTTTGTATTGTGGCATCATCCTTGGAAAAGGTAGAATGCTGCTTAAGGCTAGGCTTATACCTGCCTGAGACACACAATTTGAAAGTTCAGTCATGTCTCTCTTCATATAGTCCAGTGAGGTATGTCTGTCATAGTCCATATGGAGGTGAATGACTTCAAAGTCATACTAATACTTGTGGTTGAGTGACTTGACAGATCCTGGCACTTGGCAGGCAGTTAACTGTAACCTGCTCCTTATCCAGCCTGGTGAGAACATCCATGTGTCTCACAACAGAGTCACCTATGACCAATTCATTAGGTTTTGTAGTGTTATGCCTTATGGGCTTATTTGTTGAGACACTGGCATGTGTGTTATGTGTAGTGGTTGCTTATCGCATTGTTATGTTTGTAAGTACTTCCATTTGAGAGGCCTCTGATCTGTTGGTAAATTACTACTGAGTACCTCCGCATATGTAGATTTATGTATTGTGTCCTTATTTAGAGTGGGAAGTGTATGTGTGGTGACAACTGGTTTTGCATTCAATTTGTCCTTATGTGAGAGTCTTGTCTTCAATTTCATGGTGTAACTACATCTCTCACAAAGTATTTGTTTCAGCAGTAAGTGGTTATCAGTACACATGAGACAATTGCCATGGGAAACTGGCCATCCATGAAATCAGGCTAGTGTATGTGTTATTAATGAAGGGAATATGGTAATGTGACAGGACCATGCTGTAGCACCAAGACTACAAGAGATACTTTGTGTAAGCTAAGGCAACACTACTCAGTGCACAACTGAGTTGCTCCTACAGCAGCAGAAAAGCTTGGAAGAGTTTCACTGACAGCTGTTTAGGGAAAAACTGAGCTTCTAGGCTTTTGCATCTACACAGGGCACTCCTAACCAGTGCTGAGTGAAGAGCAGCACCGCTCAAATGTGAGGCTTAAATGTGAGCAAAGAGAAACAAGTTTTAAGCTAACTACCAATCACACTGAGGGGTATGCTTAGATGTGTGCCCTATTCCTCTGTCTCAATTCGTAACATAACTGTTTCAGTCTTTGAATAATCTACAAGATCCTCATTACACGATAAAAAAATGCTTGTTGCACCAACTTGTCAGTTAGCACAGCATGTTGATGTTGTTTCCTGTGTCAAGGGTCAGGGTTCAAAGCTCTTTTCCCTCCTACTGTCTATTTTACTTTTTTTCTAGTTTCTAGTTGCATATTTTATTTAGATGTTATCCTTGATGTCTGGTGGTGGCAAGGAGGAATAATACCCTCTGTGGGAGGTAGCAGGATAGATGCACAGTTTGAATCTTTCTCAGTACCTTTAAGGCACACTATTTACTGTATTCCTGGTGTCTATGGGTCCTCCAACCCACACTGCCTTTTTTTCTGTTACAAGTGTCCTTAAGGCACATAGCTTAAGAGTTATCCCTGGTGGTTAAGGCTTCTGCTCGACCCTAAGCGCTGTCAAGGCATGTAGCTTAAGAATTATCCCTGGTGGTTAATGGTTTCCTCAGCCTAAGTGCCATTAAAACACAATGTTAAATTCAATCCCTGTGTGTAGTGTTTTACCATGATCTACTACTACAGGTTATGCTCATTTGCCAAGGGGTGTGTGAAGGTATATTACCCACTACATACACAGCTTGCTTCCCCACTCAACTGCACTAACAGTCACCCCCATTCATTCTCACACCCACACACACACACACATGCCCTTAACCTACTCCCTTCACTAACCCACCTACTATGCCTTCCATTCAGACACAAACTACTCTGATACTTACGCACACACACACCCAGACACTACCTGTCCACTAAATGCCCAGATACTTACCTCTACTGTCATGGATGAACATGAGCTTTTGGCCTTGTTTCCTGCCATTAGTGGCCAGGAACAGCCGTGGTAATTTATACAACATAAATCCCTTCCTGCAAGCAGTGCACAGGAAGTGCAAATGGATACCTAGCAAATGCTTCTGTCCTGGAATGCCTCATTAGCATAACTGTAAAGGTAGTCGACTGCAATGCTGTGTATCATCATGCTGCATCACCATGCTAGGGCTGACTCTGAATCAGAAACGGTTACTGCGAGGTGTACACCTCGCTGCAAACTTTCTGAATTGGGTCCTCTGTCTTTAGGGTAGGTATTGTAGGGCTTTATATCTAGGTTTGCAGTTCAGAAATCCTGGACTAGGTGACTGCTAATAGTGTTTTATGATGTACTTAAGGTCTCTGAGTGAGACAGGATTAAGAAAATAGTGTCCACTTTTTAGCCAGTGCTTACATCCTAAACCAAAAACAGAGGCCACTTTAGGTACAAAACAACTTCTATCCCTTAGGTAAATTTAAAATTGGTGAGATCATGATTAACCAAAAATTCTTAAACTGGAACATGTGTTTTTCCTAGTCACTATAAAAGCAATCAGGTCTCTTTGGAAAACGTGGCTGCAAATGGTTGCTGAGATAATATCTTGCAAATATGACAAAATGTACAAAAGAAACAGCAACCTCTTTCTAGGTTAAAAAACATTGAGTCCTCAAGTGTAGTACTCTTTCACAGGAACAGGTCTCCGCAAAGGTAACATTTTCAAGAAGAGAACCCGGAGAAAGAGCACCCTCCTCCCAACATTCTGTTACTAATTATAAATGAAATACGGCTTCCATATGCCAAAACACTGTCACAGTCTCTTCCTCACAGATGGAAAATGGAGGAGAAGGAGCCCTGCTTAGCTTTTTCACTATGCTAGCAAGCTAGAAAATACATAGGTATATTCTACAGCTAACCTAAAGTAAAAGGCAATTAAAGAAAGCAGCAGCTTGTATGTGTACCAAGCATCCAGGGAGCTGATGTTGCTTCTCGAGCATCCTGGTATCAGATGTCTAAGTAAACAACTCAGTCCAGTAAAAATGCAGCATTAGATACGTTGAGGGTGGGACTTTCAGGTGACTAGCTTCCACTTAGCTGTCAGGATACTGGATACTCGATACTACTACAATGGCAAATATCTGAGAAGGCAATGGCACTGAAAGCGCTGCCTTAAAAAAAGCAGGCCCAATGTTTCATGACTGAAAGTAGACCTCTACAGTGGAAGCCATCTAGGAAGCAGTGAGGAAAGATTTAAAATCAAAGGTCAATTTAAGCACTAACGTGCCAGATTTGCAACTTGTTCTGTGGCACTTCTCTGAGAATGCCACTGCTTGGACTAACAGACCCATAGCAGGGCACAGTAATCACAAGGGGAGAAAACCTTACAGCTATCTCCACCAGAGACCAGCTTGGGGGTCTCAGTCACTGGTGATCATCCCTGACTTCATTTAGTATGTGTGACTTTTTCTTTTTTAACTTTATACTGAAACTCTTCAGATTTCTTTTCCCTTCCTTTCTGATTTATTTAAACGATTTTTTTCTCAAAGGTGAAATAATTTTTACTTTAGGTTTTTGGTAAAATAAGATGAGGTTTCTTGATATTTACTATTTTGGTAAAATTAGATGAGGTTTCTTGATATTTACTATCACCATAAAATAATTTTTTGAATTACTACTGTAATTCCGAAAGCCGGTTAGTGCTGAATCACCTACTTCTGAGGAAACACTGATGTCTGTGATTCTACTTACCGTGCTGCAGAGTCTGTGAGGCACCGTATCTGGTGGGAAGGAATTAATCAAACTCAAAAAATACCTGTTCTCTACATATTTTGGCTCACAAACTGCCAACATTTCTCCCTATAAGTGTACATTTTCAGCTTTTAAGTATTTAAGCAAAAAAATAAAATAAAACTGACATTTTCCGTATGATGATGGTGTGCCATAAACTTTAATGAGAGTAGTATCATGCATGAGCAAAGATGGGTCCATTGAAGTGTACAGATGCACCTCACACTATTCACAAAGAAATATCACCATAAGATGGCCTAGTGTTATTAAGGCTGTGGTTTTAATCAAAGCTCATGAATTCTTTTATTAAGATACAGTCCAAAAAGGTAGAGAGCATCAGCAAGGAAATGAATCTTGGCACTTAACTCACTGGATGAAACAAAGTAGGTCTGAACATCAGCAAAACACAGTGATAAAAGTAAATCCTGAAAAATACAACTGAAATGAAAGTAGATACTGAAACAGGCAAACACAAAAATTAACTATCATAACGTGGACTGCCTATTTGGTGATCTGTTTACTAGGTTAGGACTGTCCAACATTTTCATGTTCTCTATGTTTCCGGCAGCTACCAGCTGAAACATTTTATTGTTGCCATATTTCTTTCAGTGTTCCTTAAAAAGAAAGCTTATCAAGATACACAGCAAATGCACATTTTTCAGGGTGAGGAGCTGACTGTGTGTGTGTGTGTGTGTGTGTGTGTGTGTGTGTGTGTGTGTGTGTGTGTGTGTGTGTGTGTGTCTAAGCAAATAATCACTGATCTGGCTTTTGTAGGGGGGGGGGGGAGTGTGCATTTTGTAAAGCAAGTTCAAATAAATTAGCATTGCTGTTATTTTTATATGCTCAAAATAAGCCACCTGATGGTGTACTCAGCCAATAAAGTGGTTAACATTGGTGAGTAAGGTGGCAGACTAGGGATGAAAGTGACCAACTCCTGCTGTTATTTGGTCCCAATTAAACAGTGATCAATCTAGCTCTTCAATGCTAATGAATAATTGGATGAAAAGTTGAAATACATTAATGTGGCCGTTATTTTTACTTCATTACAACTGGACATTTCCGGTGTACATAGTCAAATGGGTTATAATTGCGGGTATGGAGGCAGAATAACAAAAGTGACTGATCCCTTACTGTTGTTTGATCAGATTTAAAAAGTCACTAATACAGCCTGGTGTGGCTGGTATGTTTGCTTGAATAGTTCTAAATACATTACTGTCATTTTTCCACTTGATCACAATTATTTGACTTGATTTAAAGGCTACAGATGTAGGGCATTGCAGGAAGTCAGATGAAACAATGATTTATCTCCACTGTTGTCTGATCATTGTTAAGCAGTCACTGATCTGGCTTGACATTGCATTGTCATCTTGTGGGTGTGCACGCATGCATGAGTGTGGGAAGACTGAATGTGTGTGACTGAACTATCATCATGGCTTTTGTTTGTGGCCATTTTATGTCAACTTTTTCACAGTACTCACAGCACATATAATCTAATCTATTATAATGAGCATCTTTGACTGTGACACACTAAATATGTAGAGGGCCAAACCTAGTTATCTTGAGACATCTTATGAGTGTAGTAAAGATACAGCTCATGTTTGGACTTGCTGATGCCACACTGTACAATTTCACAGCAGCATCCCTACTGCAAATTACTTTACATCCATTTAACAACAAATGTCCTTTTTTTGTACATAGGCAAATATATACTACATACAGTCAATTATTTTGGCACAGCCTGAAATTCTACAATGCATTCGGTTGTGACTGTTGGTGGACTTTACATGAAATGTCATTGTTTTGTGATACTGTTAAAATAGAACTAATGATATTTCTCCAAGGAAGTTTTTTTTTTTGGGGGGGGGGGGGTTATTGGATTTGAGACCCCCCTCCAAATTTAGAGATGAGGAGTATCAAACATTATGCATTTGCACATACTTCTTTACATTGGAAACAGTCGACTTAGTGCATGCTGTTGTAAAAGCTTGGCACACTTTTATAAGAATCTTATTACACAACTTCTAACAGTTTAACACATAAGGACCTATATTTCTACGTAACACAGTAGGCTTACATGGTCTTTTGGCTGGAACTCTCTCTTGACATTCATTTCAAAAAATGCACCCATTTGCTGTTTGTTCAGGCTGACAAATTGAGCATACATTAGTATACTCTTATGAAATCATAACTGCAAATATGTCTAAAAAACATATTTCTGTCATTTTAAATCATTGCAGCAAAAACATTTCTGACGTGGGGTGACACTCATAAATCTGAGAAGCTCTCATCTCCTTTGCCTTTACTGCTGTTTGCTCATACACGGTATTATAAAAAACTGAGCATATGTCCATCTTGTCCTAAAAATGTTATAATATACTGAAACAATACAAACATACTGTTAATCACAAATAGGGTCACATTTGTGCCAGTCTAGCAAGTGAGAAAAGGACAAGACAAACTGCAAGATTTATAGAGCAATCATGTTATTAAAAAATTATACCTATAAGCTGCCTTCAAAATTAATAAATATAAGAATAAAAATCAAATGGCGCTTGGTCAATTAAGATGAAAAGAATATGCATTTTTACAAAATTAAAAATCAACATACAGATACACTGTTCTTAACCCCAGGAGTGCAACCTAAGAATATTTGACAAACAATTACTGCACTGACATATATAGAAATCAACATTAAAATATCAAACCTTGAAGACACAGGAATTTATGTAGAGGAACCTGAAACAGGCAAAAGAAAATTTTGGGACAATCCTAATGAGAATACTTGTGAAAACTGAAGGGGTTAATGCTTTTTAAGGCTCTGAAGAGGAGACAGTAGCAGAAACTGGGTTTGTAAAAAATACCCATTCCCCTTTACACACTACTTGAACAGACTGCACTTGGAAATGGTAGCTCACCAGATTTACTTGCCATACCTCTCAACCTGGAAACAACAAAAATCTGGACAAAGTCCCATGAAAAATAGGTAGAAATCTGTACGTTGATCAACATAAAATATGCACACATAATTAAGTGACCCCGTGGAATTGTGGGATACCAACTTTCAAACGCAAACTCAAGAGCAGACAACCAAAATATAGCCCCAGCCCAGACCATGTAGTAAAAAATAACAATTTTTTTTAAATGTGTAGCAATGATGTTCACTGGGAAGGGAGAAGATGATGAACCTTAGGATTTTGTGTTTTGTTTTTGGTGACTTGCAGTGTGTGGGTTTTGTGGTAAAAGTAGGGCATTTAATGATATGCAATACTCTAATCTTAGCGAAAGAATATTATAGTTTGCTAAAAAGAATATTATAGTTTGCTAGGACCTCAAAAAGTCATTCTCCATAGCCTACTGATCAGTAGCGTAGCTAGAATTTGTGCCACCCGGGGTTATCTTTGAGATTGCCGCCCTTCCACCCTCACAAAATCATAGTCAAATGGGGCCCCCCATACACAACCCTCCCCCCTGCAGCCATCCCACTGTCCCATTACTTGGCTATTTTTCCCCATTTACCATAAACACTAATGTGAAACTGCTTTACTTCTACAATGATTATTTGGATTTCATTTAAAACTTATTTTACATTTTATAGTACAAACAATAATAGACATCTGCTAAACAAAGCAATCCAGTCTCACAATGAAAATAGACTTAGCATTAAAACTTCTCTGCCCCTGAAACTCACATTCAGTGAAACAGCACTGAATCCCACATTTAAAGAAAATGCATCTGGCCAGTGGTGGATAAAGATTACCTTTGGGCTATTTTCAAATCATAGTCCCCTTTCACAGAAAATATACTTGTGTTCTTTGATACATCCTTCCTGACTTTATTAAATTATATTCCTTGTATAATACAGCACACTTGCTAGAGTGAGTTTTAAATTTATTGTTTTGAACATTTTTCCAGTAAGCAATGAAACAAAATGTGCAAACCAATAATGAAAGACTGCCCAATTCAGAACATTTCCATCATAAAAGTCTACTCAAACTTCTACAACCAGTTTCAGTAAATATGCACAATCTCAGCAGAAGTAAAAGTCATGTAAATAATTCCGCATTAAAGAGATCTGTACCTAATAAAGAAGTTGCTGCTAGCAAACAACTTTATATTTCATTGTTTCATCTACAAATAAAGTGCCTGTTGCCATTGAGGAATAAATTGCCTATGTTACATTTAAAAAAAAAATGATAAGCTAGGAATACTGCAATAGGGAATGGATGGCAAACTGATAAAGTTCATAGCTACTAGATATCTCCGCCGAAAAGGACATTCTCAGGACTGCAGCATCCACCCACTTTAAAATTACAACACAGTACAGCATCAACAATTCATCTACATGCTGTGGGAGTAGAACCCACAGCCTTTTGCATCAAAAGCAAGCATTCTACTTGTTATGCCAAGTCTGTAGTAATACAAGCAGCACTAAATATCTCTCTCCCTAAAGAACTATGCAGCACAAGAAATCTGGAAAAATCCAAAATTTATTGGGGGGGGGGGGGGGGGACAAAGGCCCAAAACCAGGGACACATTGCTTGTAAAATCTTAGAAAAGTTGCTATAATAAAATGCTGTGTTACCATGCCTTTCCTGAAATATAGGAAAACTGACACACATGGTTTTCATTATTTAGTGAATTCAGTTCTCACTGCTTTGCTAGAAAACCACAAATTTTAAGAGGAACAGACCAAAAGTACATTCCATCATTCTGAAAAAAACTATTCTATAAAACTCTGGACGCTGACAACTCTGCTTAACACACACACACTGATTAGTTGTTGCCAACTCTGCTTAATATACCAATAAAATAATGAATGAACCAACTCTCACACCCTGGCTGCATAAATCACTGAGCGTAACAGTAGATAACCCAACATTTGAATTGGAAATCAAGCCACTGCTTAATACACCAATGAACTGAATGCTTAAATAAAATAAGGCAGAGCATCTGCTTAAATAACACCGACACGCACACACTGATTAGCTGCTGTTGCTGATTGCCAACTCTGCTGATTAGCTGCCAACTCTGCTTAAATATACCAATAAAATAATGAATGAATCAACTCTCACACCTTGACTGCGTGTATCACTGAGCGAAGTAGTAGATAACCCAGAGTTTGACTTAGAAAGCTAGCCGCTGCTTAATACAATAACGAACTGAATAATGCCAAGGCTGAGGTGCGCGGATTTGAATTAGAAAGCTTGCTAATGATAGTATGCACACAACCTACTTTAAACCACTCTGCTTACATCAACGCACTGAATGCTTAAATAAAATAACACCAGGGCTGAGCATCTACTTAACACCAAAGCTGAGGGTAGATTTTGAATTAGAAAGCTCGCCAATGTTAGTATACACTACTTTAAACCACTCTGCAGTGCTTACACAAATTAACTGAATGCTTAAATAAAATAACACTGAAGCCGAGTGTCTGCTTAAATAACACCAAGGCTGAGAGTAGATTTGAATTAGAAAGCTCATTAATGACAGTATACACACACCGTACCTTAAACCACTCTGCTTAAATAACACGAGCGTAATAGACAGCTTAAATAAAATAATGAATGAACTGCACACACACCACTGAACTAATGAACCATGACTCCATGGACCACTCTTCTTAAATAAAATAACACAGAGACCGAGCATAATAGATATGCTAACAGCTAATGATACACAGTGCCACTGCAGCTGCCACCAATGAGGGTTGTGTTTTGAAACAGAAAGCAGAGTAGAGTGGCCTGTTTCTTACCTGGGAGCCCATGGCATGTGTGGTTACTGGATGGACTGAAACCTCATTTTCATAGTTGCTATATTCCCTCCAGTTTGACAGAGTCCAACGAAGCTGATGTCATCAAGCATGCCCTTGTAGGCTGGTGATGCGTGGTGACGTCAGCCATAAGTTTAAAGTTGTATTAACAAAAAAAAAAAAAATCGGGAATTAAAGGGGCCACTCCAGAATTAGTGGCACCCCATTATTTTGTCCTCAAAACCGGTAAATACAGAGGAACTCAGTATGGTTGAGAGGTCTGTTACTTGAACGTGTTTAGAGTTAAAGACACTAAAAAGGATGTAATGCATAGTTTACTGTCTTTTAACAAGCAGTGTTTTTAACAGCTTAAAAATTACATTTGTCATCCAGGAAATGCTTTAAAATTTTTAAAAATCAATCTGTTTACCTTCAGTCATTTATCTTTAGTAGCAGAAGTAAAACATGTAGAGGAGGAAGAAAAAAGCAACAACCGTATGAATGCCTGTAACTTTTTGCCCTCCTTAGCTGAGCTGTTTAAATTTAAAAATGGTAATGACTGCATTAAATGTGATCTTTCCTTTAGTAAAATAGATTGGGAGTCCTTAGTGGAAATTTAATAACTATAGGAACACATGAAAATTTCAACAAAGAATTTTATTAGCAAAACTAGACAACATAAGAAAGCAATTTCTCTGAAAGCATTCACATTTTAATTTGAAAGGACAAAATCAGTGAAAGAAAAGGTTGCATGTCAATGCCAACATGAAAAATTCAGAGAATGACCAACACACTAGCAAAGTAAATAACACCTCTAGACTGAAAAAATAAAAAAAAGAAGATTTAGTGTGTGAACTGCACCTTCTTCTACCATGAGGCACTATCTGATACCCAAGAATTGAAACTGCAGACCCCAACAGAAACACAAGGTGGGTTAAAAAACTGACAACCTCTAAAACACTGCATCCACAATCAGATTAGTAATTCCAGCTGGAATGCTTTTTATGTTAAACACAGTTGATTTTCACAGGGGAAGAGACTCTTATCAGAAGAAAAATGTGTACTTCAGCTCACCAACTTCAGTCATATGTCCTTTCTTTCAGTCTTTGAAAGTCCCATTCCACAGTAATGATTGTCTCTCAAATGTGTTCTCTATGAGTCTATGTCAGATGATCGAGTTTTAAGAAAACTGAAATTCATGCAGTCAAAGCCACATGATCGAATTTACGAAAACTCGATCATCAAAAGAAAACATAAAAAAAACACAAGAATCTACATTTTTTTTACGTTTTTGCAGGGGGGGGGCAATCCCTGCAAATAATACATACCAACTCCAAGATCGCACTATAGTGAGGAAAAGGGTAAATTTCCAGATCCGCACTGTACAGCAATCTTCATTTAAAAGCTTCAGTTTTTAAAAAAATCAATCATATGGTCTTGACCATATGAATTCGAATTCCGAGTTTCTGAAAACTTGATCAACTGATAGGAACCTGTTCTCCACACACATCAGTTAGCATATAATCAGCATTACTAGCTAATACAAGTCAACAATTTAAATCAACTGAATTTGTCACAAGCTCAGCGCTGTGAATGTTAACCTACCAGTTTGACAGATTCTTGCCTGCACATGACAAAAAACTGTTTTCTGACTCATGGATTCTGTAAATGACCATTAAGGTTTTGTATTTCACAGTGGATAGTGTTGCGCCTCACAGCAAGAGGTTCCCCAGTTCAATTCTAAACTGGGGTGCCTTCTCTGTGGAGTTTGCATGTCCTCCCTGTGTTTACTTGGGCTTCCTCCTGGTGCTCCTCTTTCCTCCCACATTACAAAGACATGCAGTAGGTGAACTGGACACTGTAAACTGGCCACAAGTGTGAATGCGCTTTTGAGTGGTGTGGAAGAACTACAGTGGCAGGGCTAGCCACCTGGCGGAGTAAACCTTGGCTCTAGAGGATTGTCACTGTTGAAATGACACCCCGACCCCATGTGCAAAAATGGGAAAAAGGGGTTGCAGACAGTTTTTTTTTTCTCTCATTTATTTTATTTAGTTTAACATAAGAGTTGGTATAGGAGAAGAAAGAACTCAAACTCTGGAAAGATTTAGGACTTCACCTGAAATACAAATCAGTGAAATTACAACTGAAGCAGTGTTGTATACAAAGATCATCTACTAATGCTACTTCTCTTATGAACACATAATTGGAATCACAATTACCATCTAGTCATCTGACTTTCAAAGCTGTCTGCTACCTGACTTGAGTAACTTGTTCTTTATATTCCCAGCAGAACTAGACAAATAATTTCTTACATCTGACCTAGTAGTTCATTATCTGTGGGTTTATTTATATGAGGCCTGGTAGTGATGTGCTCTAACATCTAAGATGCATGAAGCGTTCACTTTCAGTTCAATTGATAGTCAGACTCAGGCTCATGCCAAAGTGTCTGCCAATTATAATATTTATTCCAATAATAATCTTTCATGCCTTTTAAGGTCTTACTGTCATTGCTTTTCCTGACTAAAACCAGGAATTCATTCTATTTGCCCACAACCGTAACAACCAATTAACAATTCTACACCTTACAGTCAGCATATGCTTAAGATTACAATATCCTACTATCAGTGGGTTCCTTCAGTAATTGAGAAGGAAAAATATGATGGATAAATAGTCTGTGGAAGTGAGGAATACCGGTGTGAAAACATTACCACCTTGGTGAGTAAACATGTCCCGCTCAAGACTACAGTTTTAGAACTACAGAGAATGCTAGCGTAAAATACATTTTTAACAAGGGAATGTAATTATGGCTGGAGACGAACATGGTCTGTAGTAATGAGGATGTGTTACAGGACCCAAGGATGGAAACTTTTGCAAGAGAAGGTAGAATCTCAAGGAAATATATTGAAATTATTCAGGAAGGAGAATGCTGTTGTAGCTTTAGGAGCTCAAATGAAATTTGCTCATCATTCTTGCAGGTCCAGGACTTGGGCCAGACTGACCTACCCTCATGCAGAAGTATAAAGCCCGGCCATGCTTCACATGACCCATGTTCAACTACAGACTTTGGCATTGAAGAGAAAGGGAAGGTGAGGACAGCAGTGAGTGCCTGATGCTGGTTCATCTATCCTAGCGGGAGGGAAGAAGTTTAGGTTCACTGTAACAACAGTATTAAGTAGAACCTGGCAGGTTCTACTCTGCAAGTAGCCTTCTGCTTGATCGGGAAGTTGAGCATAAGCAGAACAGTGCCTGCACCTCCCAGAGGCACCCATAGCAGAGCTTGTATATCTAGCATGGGATGATGGCACTAGGGCACACTTACCAGCAGCAGGACATTGGATCACTGTCCTCAATCTCCTCATTGGTCCCAGATGTGGGGGAGGTCGACCTTGGGAGAGGATAAGTTGGGTCCAGCAGGCTCTATGAACAAGGACAGGAGCTGGTGGCAGCTTTAGGAAGGTAAGAGGGGGGGGCACAAAAAAAAACTAAATACTGTATACAGCAAGACAATGCTCCTTTTCCTGAGGAAATAGGGAATAAAGGCATGTCGACTACTTCTGATCATTCAACTATAATGGTTTGGTTAAGGGTCTAACATCAGTAGTGACACGGCAAGTGGACATACTATGAAGCATCACCTACAGTGGATATCCCTTTTGCATGCATAAGGTTGCAGAGGGATACATCCTAGGAAGGTAGTACAGTAATGACCAGGGGTTAAAAAAGTAAAAAACACAGAATTATTTAAAAAAAAAAATAAACATAAAAAAATTACACATACAGCCGCATTATAGAACAGTAACAGTAGGGAAGAATACCCACTCAGAAGGTATAATGATGAGAAACGCAACAACGAAGACAGACAGTCATCTTAGAACTATAGAAGCACGACAGTGAAAGCATATGCAGAAATGCTTACTGTGTGACTCAAGGCATGCCCTAATCACTTCTACCTCCCACTGGACAACAGTATCTGGTTGCTTTTTGTGCAGATTGTCAAAGCAATGCCTGCAATATCAGTCAGGTCCAGTCTAAATATCTGCATCTTTAAATGATTCACTCTGGTCAACATCAAGGTATTCCTTGTACTTCTCTAAGGCAGAAAAGATTTTTTTTTTCATCTCTCTAGGACAACAGCTAGGTGTGCTCTGCCCTGGGCCTTAACAGATGCCATTCCTGATCCTGAGTTGTCAAGCAAAATGGTGGCACTTTTCAGAAAGTCAAACTGATACGAGTAGGAATCACATATGCCATATAACAGCAAGAAGTTCAGATAACTGTGAGCTTGTGTATTTTTGTATGAAGCAAGGCCATGTGTATGCCACAATGCTCATCCATGCATGTGCAAAGTCGAGTGTGACATTATAAAGCTCTGTACGTGTAAGCAGTACTGTGATTCATGCATATTTTTGCCAGAAAGCTTCATTTGACTAAGAACTTCACAACCTGATGCAAATAGCTGAAATGGGGAACATGCTGCACCATTTTATGCATCAGTATTTACTTCACTTTTGCAAATTTTGTCAGAAAGAAAGTAAAAGCAACACACATATTAAAAGTGGAAATGTAACAGGTAAAGTTGAACATATACAGAACATTTTCCAAATTAAGAGTACAGGGTATAAAGCAAATCCACAATACTGGCAAGTTGTATCTTAATCAGTAGCACTACAAACTTTCATTCATGGAGCAATCAGAACCTTTACACCTAGTAATACGTCAATGCCCTGGGCACCTGGCAAAAGAAATTAACAGGGCCACGTGCATTGACTGTACTGAATCTAACATACACACACACACACACACACACACACACACACACACACACACACACACACACACACACACACGTATACACACACACGTATACACACACACGTATACCTTGCAACATACCACCATGACATTAGACAACATATGGACACATACACACACACACTACGCAAAACTGGACACAGTACAGCACTGCTAGACATAGTCATGCAAAGTGGGGCATGGATTGTGTTCTAAATAGTATATGGTAGTCCTACAAGTAGCAGCATCCACTATGTTACTCCAAGGGTAAACATGTCACAGCAGCAAGGAACAAGACACAGGCATAAAGACTTCACAGTAGAGGAAAACCATATTCTCATGGAGACCATTAAGACCTACAACTAATGCCTCTTCAGTAAACGGAGTCAAACAAGCAGAGTGTGCCAACATGTAGAACCAAGAGCTGGCAGAGAAATGCGACAAAGCTGAAAACAGACATTGGCATAGTGTTGGAAGACAGCAAACCAGATGGTGTCTCACACCAGGAATAATGCCACTGCAACATCTGATGCAGATTAACTGATATCACTTCATGGTGACAATACTGAAGGTGACAAGAGTGGTGTGGATACTAGTAGTTTGGGCCACCCAGAATGCATATCCACAACTACCCAGAATGCATATCCACAACTACTAAAGTAGGTCATTATATTTCATCTACCAGTAGAAATGTTACCCATATTGTGTTCAGACAGCAGTACTACATACTTCTGTGAACATTTCTCCAACACATACATCTGAGTCTGAAACACAGACAGACAGATCACATGGCTATACATCATGCAATGCATGTTTCCTTGCATTCCTCTGAACTATTATATGTACAAGTGCATATAAAATGTATGGGGACTATGGCACACAATGGTTAATGGTTTGTCATTTATTGCCAGATCTGTCAACAGCTGCACCAGGTAGAGTATAGGGCAGGACAACAGGCTGACGTACGTTAGTCGACAATGCTACCATTATTCCCATAATAATGTCACACCCTGGTGGTTGTAGCACACAGTCTGAAAGTGCAAAGGCAGGGACTCCACCTCTACAGCAAGGTGATGACTCCACCATGGCTGACGCTCCACCAGAGACGCTTGCCCTCATCAGATGAGTTGGCATCTCCTCAAAGTACAGTTTTGTATCTACCATAAATGTAGATGTTCAAGTATATACACTGCTGCAGTCATTACACTTGTGTCATCCTGCCGTCAGGCGGTTCCCCAGTCGGCCTGAGTTCCAAAGTCTTGGTCCGGCGTCGGTTGCTGTCGCCTCCTCCCTGATGTCAGTGCGACAGGGGTATACAAGATGCAGCCGACACCATTTTCTTCAGTTTTTCTTGCCACAGATGTCAGGTGCCCCCAAATAGGTAGGCAATTCAAATTGCTAATAAAACATACATAAGAAAAGCAAACAACAACTTTCAGCTATCAGCAAATACTCCCCATAGGTAGTAAAGGGTAGAAGACATAGGTACGTACCAGCAAGTAAGAGGGGAAGGAGGGAGGGTAACCTGGACTGCAGCAGTGTATACACTCGAACATCTACATTTATGGTAGGTACAAAACTGTACTATGTTCATCGTGTTACACTGCTGCCAGTCATTACACTTGGGAAGAATCCCAAAGCTGAGGTAGGGTGGCTGGTTCTATAAGGTATTAGGGGTGGCTATAAGGCCCTGCAGCACTGCAGTGGTGAAGCCAGCTCTGGATTTGGAGTATAGAGGCAGATGGTAATGTTTGGTGAAGGTACGTACAGAACTCCAAGTTGCTGCTTCCAAAATATCCTTGGTAGGTACTCCTGTGAGGTAGGCAGTTGAAGTGGCTGTTGCCCTGGTGGAGTGAGATCTAATGCTGCTAGGTACAGGTTTCCCATGGTGTGTATAGCAGAAACGTATACAATGTCCTATCCATTTTGAAATAGTCTGTTTTGAAATGGCTTTTCCCTGTGCTCCTGCAGCATATGCTACCAATAATTGCTCAGATTTTCTGAAAGCTTTGGTTTTGTCCAAGTAGAAGCGTAACTGCCTGTTAATGTCCAAAGAATGCAGTAGTCTCTCCCCTTTATTCTGTGGTTTTGGATAAAAAGTTGGCAAGTGAATAGCTTGGTTTAGAGCCACACTGGATACCACCTTTGGCATAAACGTAGGGTTAGTTCTTAAAGACACCCTGTCCTGGTGGAAAATGAGGAAAGGTTCCACTGCCATTAGTGCCTGTAATTCTGAAACTCTTCGTGCTGATGTTATTGCCAGGAGCAGAGCAGTTTTCCAAGAGATATATTTTAATTCTGCTGTGTTAGCTGGCTCAAAAGGAGGTAAAGTTAATTTTTCCAAAACAAAGTTGAGGTCCCAAGTTGGAGTAGGTGCTCTATGGGGCGGTCTTATGTTTTTAGCCCCTCTGAGGTACTGTCTTAGCAAAGGATTAGAGAAAATTGGTGGATCCGTGTTGTAATGAGCAGAGATGGCAGAGGCGTGCGTGGGTCTTGATAGATGAGAAGGAGAGGCCTTTGTCCAGATTCTCAGTTGTGGCCAGTTTGGTGCAATCAGGATCATCTTTGGCTCTTCTTGCCTGGCTTTTATGAGTACCTTTGGCAGGAGAGGTAGTGGTGGGAAAGCGTATACTTGTAGGTTTTTCCAGCTGAATGAGAGGGCATCCACTTTCCATGCTTGTGGATGGTAACTCCTTGTGCAGAATTTCTGTAGCTGGCAGTTCATTGGGGATGCAAACAGATCTATGTCTGGGCTCCACCATTTCTGTGTTATCATTCTGAATATTTGTGGATTCAATTCCCATTCGTGGGGATCCATGATGTTTCTGCTTAAGTCGTCTGCCAGTGTGTTTTTCTCTCCTGGCAGGAATTGTGCTTGCAGATGAACTTGATAGTTTAGAGCTGTGTTCCACAAGGTCATGGCTTGTCTGCAGAGGGGGTAGGAGTGAGTGCTCCCTTGCTTGTTTATGTACCACATAACTGTGGTGTTGTCTGTCTTTAGTAGTAGTTGTCCTGGATGCAGCAGGTCCTTGAAAGCTATAAGGGCATTTTGTACAGCTAGCATCTCTTTTTGATTGATGTGAAGATGCCTTTGCTCTGCGGGCCACTTGCCCTGAATACATTTGCCTGCCATGTGTGCTCCCCAGGCGTAATCCGATGCATATGTTGTCAGTGTTTGCCTGGTTGTGGGTTGAGTAAAAGATTGTCCCTTGTTGAGGTGACAAGCTTGAGCCCACCACTGAAACTCCTGTTGAAGGCAAGGAATTAGTGGTATAACTGTTTCCAAACTTTGACAGTGTTGAGACCATACATTCTTTAGGTACCATTGTAGTTTCCTCATATGCAGTCTGGCATATGGAATTAGTAGTATGCAAGATGCCATGTAACCCAAAGGCCTGCATAATTTTTCTTGCAGGGAGTTGGGTCTTTGTTGCCATCAATTGAAAGTATTGAGTCAGTTGTCCTTGCTTGTCTGGCATGAGATAAGCCATCTGGGCCGTTGAGTTCAAGCTGGCACCCAGGAATAATATCTCTTGTGAGGGCACTAGCTTTGATTTCTTTTCATTTACTGTGTACCCCAGGCAACTTAATAACTTTTTTACAAATGCCAGATGCTTTAGAAGAATGTCCTTGCTCTCTGCTTGAATCAGGCAGTCGTCCAGGTACGGATAAATTTGAATTCCTTTCTGTCTGCAAAATGCAATTACTGGTGCCAGGCACTTTGTGAAGACCCTGGGCGCAGTAGATAAGCCAAAGGGCAGTGCAGAGAATTGATAGTGCATTGAACCAGCTATGAATCTGAGGTATCTTCTGCAGTTTTGTCTGATAGGGACATGCAGGTATGCCTCCTTGAGGTCCAAGGTCACGAGCCAAGCTTTCTTGCCCAGCATGGGAAGAAGCTGCTGTAGTGTCAACATTTCGGAACATCCAGGTAAGTGTTTAGAGAAGAAAGATCCAGAATGGGCCTCCAGGCTTTGTCCTTTCTGGGAACCAGAAAGTGTCTTGAGTAAAATCCTTGTCCTTGCTCCTGTGGTGGTACCTTTTGAATAGCTCTCATGTCCATGAGTGCTGTAATTTGTTTTTGAGCCTCTGCCCATTGATTTGGTGGCAGATTTGGCATTCCTTTTAACCATGGCAGAGTGTGAAAGTGGAACCTGTAACCTTGAGATACAATGTTGAGAACCCATTTGTCTTTGGTGATCCAATGCCAATTGTGATAGAAAAGTGCCAGTTTTCCTCCTAAGGGGGCTGCCAAGAAAGAGCTGTTTGGCAGCTGTAGTGGGAAGTCACCGAGGCTGCTTTTTATATGGTTGGGGCCTGTCTTCCCCTTCTTTCTGGCCTGGTGCACCCCATTGTCGAGGCCTATAAGGACCTTGTGGTTGACCTCTACCTCTCGGACGTCTGTATCTGCCCCTTTCAGGTCGGTCTGTAACTGGAAAGGACCAATTCTTTGTTGGCCAATTTCTGCTAAATCGAGGAGGCTGAACCTGTAAGAAATCCTTCACCGTTTGCATAGATTTTGCCTTATCCTCCATCTTCTTTAATACCTCTTCTGCCTTAACTCCAAATAACACATCCCGCTGCAAAGATGCATCCAATAATTTTGCTTTAACATGATCTGGTAACATATGTTCTTTTAACCAAGCATGTCTTCTAATGACTGAGCCTGTAACTGCTGCTCTACAGGAGGCCTCTAAAGACTCAAAACCACATTGCAAAGTATGTTTTCCCACTTGTTCAGCTGCATGCAATAAATCCTGCATTTCTTTAAAATTAGGAGGATCTGAATCTGGAAGCATTTTTTGTTTCAACTGAGACATCAAAAATTGCTGATATTTTAGCATGTGAAACTGGCAATTTAAGGCTCTCATTGCTAAAGTTGCAGACGTATATACTTTCTTTCCCCATCTGTCTAATGCTCTGGAATCTCTGTCAGAGGGAACTGGGTTTTTTGCTGATGAGGCCTTAATCCCTTTGGGTCCCTGCGAAATAGTTTCAGGGTCAGCAACAGGGCTTTTATACAGAAATTTGTGTGAGTCAGGGACTCTGTAATATCTATCAGGTTTAACTGGGGCTGGAGGTAAGGAATCAGGATTTAAGCTGGATTCAGTATACACATCATCCACAATATCTAACACTGGCGGAATAGCAAGGGGTCTGTGCTGAGGTAATAAAAGGAAATCTCTGAGCCTTTTCTTGGATTCTGAGTAATCCTGGCCTTCCCAATGGAAATGCTCTCTCATGGTATGTAAGGTTTCCCCAAAGGAGTAGTCCTCAGGCGGAGAGGTTGAAGGAATTGATTCCTCAGCATCAGAATCCTCATAAGGGGGTAAAAGAATATCCTAGGTCTGAGGATGAATCTGAAGAAATGGACACCTGGTCGGATGATTCATAGTCTGCATCCTGTCTGGGCCTTTTATCAGGTGGGGGGTGGGACTCCCTGATCAGGGTGATTAGGTCTTCGGCCATTTTGAGCATTTGTTTCTTAGGCATGGAGGCCTGTCCTGGAGAATGCTGAATTTGTTTCTTTGTTTTTAAGGGAGACTTAAACTTAGCAGAGGGTTTAATGCTTAACTAGGTCTGAAAACACCCTCTGAAGCTGTGGATTGCTCAGCTACTTCAGTTCCCTCTGAAGGGTTAGTTTCGGTAGGCTGAAAAACTTGTGCGTCCGAAGGCCCAGCCAGCTCCACGTGGGAGTCAGAGGTGGCCTGTGGTTCTGCAGAAGCGGTAGTCAGGGGCTGCGAAGGTGCCTCGCTGAGAACCGGCGACCGGCCTAGAAGAGGCATCGTCGTTAGTTTTGGGCCTCGGATGCCTGTCCTTGTCTTTGCGCTTTTTATGTATTCCGGTCGTCTGAAGTTCCGATGGCATGGTGTAATTGAATTTTCTGCCAAAATAATGTCGGGCAAAATCAAACCGACGTTTAATAGTGCGCTTGTTAAACCTAGCACAAAACCGACAACCAGTGACGTCGTGGTCTGGGCCTAGGCATGGGATACAATAGGAATGGAAATCCTTATGAGGTATTTGCTTCCCACAAGAAATACAGTTATTAACTTTTACTGACATTGGTCTGAGGCAAGAAAAAGTTTCCCCAACGGGGTACTTAGCTTTGTAGAAGACTTCGGTTCTGGATTCGGAATGAAAATCTCAGGAGTCGGCCGACCGGCACTTGTGAATTGCTTTTGCTTCGGGCACCGCGTGGCAAGAAAGACTGAAGAAAATGGCGTCTGCTGCATCTTATATACCCCTGTCACACTGACGTCAGGGAGGAGGCGACAGCAACTGACACCAGACCATGACTTTGGAACTCAGGCCAACTGGAGAACCGCCTGATGGCAGGATAACCCAAGTGTAATGACTGCAGCAGTGTAACACGATGAACATCTGTCCTGGATGAAGCAGGTCCTTGAAAGCAGTCAGGGCATTTTGAACAGCTAGCATCTCTTTTTGATTGACGTGAAGACGCCTCTGGTTTGCAGGCCATGTGCCCTGAATACATTTTCCTGCCATATGGGCCCCCCAGGCATAATCTGATGCATCCGTTGTCAGTGTCTGTCTGGCTGTGGGTAAACTGAATGGCAGACCCTTGTTGTGGTGACAGGCTTCTGCCCACCATCGAAACTCCTGTTGTAGGCAGGGAATGAGTGCAATTACTGTCTCCAGGCTGTGGCAATGCTGAGTCCAAACCCTTTTCAGATACCATTGTAGTTTCCTCATATGCAGTCTGGCATATGGAATTAGTAGAATGCAGGATGCCATGAAACCCAAGGCCTGCAGGATTTTCCTTGCAGATAGGTGGGTTTTTGTTGCCAATTTCTTGAAGTAAGCAGTCAGTTGTTTTTTTGTCTGTCTGGCGTGAGATAAGCCATCTGGGCAGTTGTATTTAAGCTTGCACCCAGGAATATTATCTCTTGAGAGGGCACTAGTTTTGATTTCTTTTCGTTTACTGTGTACCCTAAGCCAATTAGTAATCTTTTTTACAAATGCCAGATGCTTTAGAAGAGTGTCTTTGTTCTCTGCTTGAATTAGGCAGTCGTCCAAGTAGGGATATATTTGAATTCCTTTTTGTCTGCAAAATGCAATTACTGGTGCCAGGCATTTTGTAAAGACCCTGAGCACAGTAGATAAGCCAAAGGGCAGTGCAGAGAATTGGTAATGCATTGAGCCAGCTATGAATCTGAGGAATCTTCTGCAAGATTGTCTGATTGGGACATGCAGGTATGCCTCTTTTAGGTCCAAAGTTACGAGCCAAGCCCTCTTGCCCAGCATGGGCAGTAGCTGCTGAAGAGTCAACATCTTGAATTTTGGAACTTCCAGAAACGTATTTAGTATAGACAGGTCCAGAATTGGTCTCCAGGTTTTGTCCTTCCTGGATACTAGGAAAAGTCTGGAGTAAAATCCTTACCCCTGCTCTTGTTGTGGTACTTGCTGAATGGCCCTCATGTCCATGAGGGCTGTAATTTGTTTTTGTGCCTCTGCCCATTGATTGTGTGGCAGGTCTGGCATGCCCTTTGACCTTGGTAGAGTGTGAAAATTAAACCTGTAGCCTTGGGACACTATGTTCAAGACCCATTTGTCTTTGGTAACCATTTTCCAATTTGATGAAAAAAGTGCTAGTTTTCCCCCTAAGGGGGCTGTCAAAAGAAAACTGTTTGGAACTGGTAGAGGAAAGTCATTGGGACTGTTTCCTGTAAGGCTGTGATTTGTCTTCTCCGCTTCTGGAGGTAGGAGCACCCCATTGTTTAGGCCTGTATGAGCCTTGGGGCTGAGATCTGCCTCTGGGATGCCTGTATCTGCCTCTTTGTGGTCTGTCTGAGACTGGAAAGGACCAAATTTTAGAAGGCCAGTTCCTGCTAAACCTGGGTGGCTGTACCTGTAAGAAATCCTTGACTGTCTGCAAGGATTTTGCTTTATCCTCCATTTTTTTCAACACTTCTTCTGCTTTAGTACCAAACAAAGTATCATGCTGTAATGGTGCATCTAATAATTTTGCTTTAACATGATCAGGCAGATTTTGTTCCTTTAACCAAGCATTCCTTCTAATAACAGAACCTGTAACAGCGGCCCTGCAAGAGGCCTCCAGTGAATCATAACCACATTGCAAAGTATGCTTTCCCACTTGTTCAGTTGCATGCAATAAATCCTGCAATTCCTTGTTCTCTGAACATTCAGTATTTGTCAACATTTTCTGTTTAAGTAGTGACATTAAATATTGCTGATATTTAAGCATATGAAATTGACAATTTAAAGCGCTTACAGCCAGGGTTTTTTCCCCCATCTATCTAGAGCCCTAGAATCCCTATCAGAGGGGACAGGGTTTTTTTGCAGTGGAAGCTTCAACTCCCTTGGGACCATGAGATATAGTTTCTGGGTCAGCAGCGGAGTTTTTATATAGGAATTTATGAGAATCCGGGACCCTGTAGTATCTGTCTGGCTTAGCAGGTGCAGGGGCTAAAGAGTCAGGGGACAGTCCGGACTCTGAAAATACATCATCTACAATGTCTAGAACAGGTGGAATAGCAAGGGGTCTGTGCTGAGGAAGAAGCAGGAAGTCTCTAAGCCTTTTCTTAGATTCAGAATAATCTTGGCTCTCCCAGAGGAAATGCTCCCTCATAGTATGCAGTGTTTCCCCAAAAGAATAGTCCTCAGGAGGAGAGGCTGAAGGAATGGATTCTTCAGCATCAGAATCCTCATAGGGAAGCATGGAGTAATCCTGTTCAGAAGAGGAATCAGAGGAAATAGAAACCTGATCAGAAGAATCATACTCTGCCTCTTGCCTAGGCCTCTTATCAGGAGGGGGATGGGAGCTCCTGATCAAGGTAATTAGGTCTTTGGCCATTTTGAGCATCTGTTTATTAGGCATGGAAGTCTGAATAGGAGAATGCTGTACTTGTTTCTTTGTCTTTAGAGCTGCTTTAGTCTTTGTCTTTGAAGCTGAAGATGGCTTAACATATAGTTGTGTAGGTCTGAAGACACCCTCAGAAGCCGATGCCTGCTCAGCGGCTCCGGACCCATCTGAGGGATTGACTTCAGAGTGTCCAATACCTTGAGTTTCCAGAGGCCCAGTTGGCTCCACGTGGGAGTCGGTAGCGGCCTGTGGCTCTGAGGTAGCAGGTGCCAGGGTCTGCGAAAGCGCCTCACTGAGAACCGGCGACTGGCCTAGAAGAGGCTTCGTCGTCGGTTTTGGACCTCGGATGCCTATCCTTGTCCTTGCGTTTTTTGTAAACTCTGGTTGTTGGCTGTTCCGCCGGCATTATATAATTAAATCTTCGGCCAAAGTAATGAAATGCAGAATCGAACCGATGCTTAATAGTGCGTTGGTTAAATCTAGCACAAAACCGACAGCTAGCAACGTTGTGATCAGGGCCTAGGCAAGGAATACAGTAAGAGTGAAAATCCTTATGAGGTATTTTCTTCCCACAAGAAATACAACTGTTAACTTTTTCTGACATCAGTCTGGAGCAAGAAAAAAGTTTCCCCAACGGGGTACTTAGCTTTAATGAAGACTTCAGTTCTGAAATTCTGATTTGAAAATCTCAGGAGTCGGCCGACCGGCACTTGCGAACTGCTTTTGCTTCAAGCACACCGCGCGGCAAGAAAGACTGAAGAAAATGGCGTCAGCTGCATCTTTTATACCCCTGTGCACTGATGTCAGGGAAGAGGCGACAGCAACCGACGCCAGACCTAGACTTTGGAATTCTGGCCGACTGCGGGTAGCCTGCCAGCAGGATAACCTAAGAGTAATGACTGCAACAGTGAAACATGATGAACATCCAGAGTAATGACTGCAACAGTGAAACATGATGAACATCCAGGACTGTAACAGTGAATACACTCAAACATCTACATTTATGGTAAGTGCACACAACTGTGCTATGTTTTTCGTGTTTTACTGTTGCAGTCATCACACTTGGGTAGATTCACAAAGCTGAGGAAGAGTGGAGGCAGTCAAGAAGTGTTAGGGCTGGCTAGCAGGTCTTGTAAGACTGCTGTAGCAAATCCAGCTCTGGATTTAGAAAAATAGGTAAGTGGTAATGCTTTGTGAAAGTGTGTACAGAACTCCAGCTTGCAGCTTCCAGGATTTAGGGACTCCCCTGAGAAATGCTGCAGAGGTGGAAGTAGCCCTAGTGGAATGTGTTCTGATCCCCTGTGGGGTAGGTTTTCCGTGGTGCTTGTAGCAAAAATAGATGCAGTGTGCTATCCATTTGGAAATGGTTTGTTTTGAAATGGCATTGCCCTCTGCCCCTGTAGCAAAGCTGACTAGCAGCTGGTCAGATTTTCTGAAAGGTTTAGTCCTGTCAAGGTAGAACCAGAGCTGTCTGTGCACATCCAAGGAGTGCAGGATCCTTTCTCCTTTATTCTGAGGATTAGGGAAGAAGGTTGGCAAATGTATGGATTGGTTTAGAGCCACACTAGATACCACCTTATGCATAGAAGATGGATTAGTCCTGAGGGAAACCCAGTCAGCATGGAAAATAATAAAGGGTTCCACAGCCATTAGTGCCTGCAACTCGGACACTCTTCTTGCTGAGGTAATGGCTAGAAGCAAGGCTGTTTTCCAAGAGAAGAATTTTAACTCTGCTGAAGCTGCAGGTTCAAAATAGGGAAGGGTGAGCTTTTCCAGTACAAAGTTAAGGTCCCAGGCAGGGGTGGGTTCTCTCCTAAGGGGCCTTAAATTGTTAGCCCCTCTCAGGAACTGTTTGATGAGAGGGTAAGAAAAGAGAGGTGGTTCAGTATTATAATGAGCTGAGATGGCAGAGGCATGAATTTTAATGGAGGAGAAAGATAGGCCTCTGTGAAGCAGCTCTGCTAGGTAATCAATGATTTGAGGTAAGGAGGGCACAGCTGTGTCTTTTCCTTGAGACTGATTCCAAGAAGAATATCTTTTCCACTTTTCAGCATAGGTTGCTGGCGTGGCCAGTCTGGGGCAATAAGGATTGCCCTTGGCCTGTCTTGTTTGATCTTGAGTAGCACTTTTCAAAGGAGGGGAAGAGGGGGAAAGGCATAAATTTAGAGGTTTTCCCATGCGAAGGATAAGGCATCCACCTTCCAGGCCCTGCTGTGAGGGTTCCTGGTGCAGAATTTGCTCAATTGGTGGCTCTCAGGGGAGGCAAAGAGGTCCACCTCCAGTGTCCCCCACCTCTGGATTAGAAGTTTGAATGAGTTGGGCTCCAATTTCCACTCGTGTGGGTCCAGTAGATTTCTGCTCAAGTCATCTGCCAGACAAATTTGTTTGCCTGGCAGGAATTGAGCTTGTAGGTGCACTTGGTTGCTCAAGGCTGTGTTCCATAGGGCCATGGCTAACCTGCAGAGTGGTTAAAAATGGGTTCCCCCCTGCTTGTTTATGTACCACATAACTGTGGTGTTGTCTGTCTTTATCAGGAGCTGTCCTGGAAGGATTAGGTGTTTGAAGGCTGTAAAATTCTGTACAGCTAGCATCTCTTTTTGATGGATATGTAGGAGAATTTGTCCTGGGCTCCATTTGCCTTGAATGCATTTGCCTGCCATGTGACCCCCCCCCCCCCCCCATGCATAGTCTGATGAGTCTGTTGTCAGGGTTTGGGCGGCGAGGGTTTGAGTGAAAGCAGGTCCCTTGTTGTGGTTGCATGCTTCTACCAACCAAAGGAACTCTGCCCTTAGACAAGGTATGATAGGAATCACTGTTTCCAGGTCCTGAGAATGTTGACACCAGAGACTTTTTAAGTACCACTGAAGTTTCCTCATATGCAGTCTTGCATATGGAATTAACAGAATGCATGAGGCCATGAACCCTAGGGCTTGCAGTATTTTCCTTGCTGAAAGCTGGGTTTTGGTGGCCATTAGTTTAAAATAGTTTGTCAAATAGACCTGCTTTTCTGGAGTGAGGAATGCCATCTGGAAAGTTGTGTTCAACCTTGCTCCCAGGAATACAAATTTTTGACTGGGCAGCAGTTGAGGTTTCTTTTCGTTGATGGTGTACCCCAGTGAAGTTAGGAGTCTTTTTACAAATGCCAGGTGCTGAAGTAGCAATTCCTGACTGCCCGCCTGAATCAGACAATCGTCCAAGTATGGGTATATTTGGATATTTCTCTGCCTGCAGTATGCAATGGCTGGAGCCAGGCACTTTGTGAATACTCTGGGCGCAGTAGATAAGCCAAAGGGAAGTGCAGTGAACTGATAGTGTATAGAACCTGCCCTGAAACACAGATATTTCCTGCAAGACTCCCTTATGGGTATGTGCAGATAAGCTTCTTTTACATCTAGGGTGACTAACCAGGCATCCTTGGCTAGCATTGGGAGAAGCTGCTGCAGTAAGCATTTTGAATTTTGGGACCACCAGAAAAGTGTTGAGAATGGATAGATCCAGATAGGGTGCCAAGAGCCCTCTTTTCTGGGCACCAGAAACAGTCTGGAGTAGAAACCATGTCCCCTTTGTTCTACTGGAACAGGTTGAATAGCCCTGATATAGAGAAGGGAAAGTTCTTACTTTTGAGCCTCTGCCCACTGGTTTGGAGGAAGGTTTGGCAACCCACTTGGGCTTTGCAGTGAATGGAAGTAGAATCTGTATCCCTGGGATACAATGTTTAGGACCCATCGGTCCTGAGTAATGGACATCCAGTTGGGGCGTAAGTAATTGGGCATTGCTGGGAAGGATAATTGACAAGTCATTGTGAACTTTTTCCATAAGGAGGTGGCTTACCACTCCCTGTTTTAGAGGTGGGAGCACTCCATTGCTTAGATCTCTGCATACCCTGAGACTGTGTCTTGGTGGTCTGTTTCCCCTGGGTTTGGGCTGAGAAGGCCTGGAAGGGGCTGGGAAGGACCAGTTTTTAGAAGGCCAAATGCCTACTGAATCTAGGTGGCTGCTCCTGTAAGAAATTTGACTGTTTGCATAGATTTAGCTTTTTCCTCCATCTTTTTAAGAACTTCTTCTGCTTTGGTGCCAAACGGTCTTGATTTAAAGGGGTGTCCAGTAATTTTGCTTTGACATGATCTGGCAAGATTTGTTCCTTCAGCCAAGCATGCCTTCTCAGTACAAACCCAGTGACTGCATCTAAGGCATCAAAACCACACTGCAAAGTATGTTTACTAACTTGGTTTGCAGAATGCATTAACTCTTGTAAATCTTTATTTTCGCATTAACTCTTGTAAATCTTTATTTTTCTGCACAATCTGGAAGTAACACCATTTTTGTTTAATTAATTCCATAATATGTTGCTGGTACTTCAACATGTGAAACTGGCAATTCAAAGCTCTGATGGCAAGAGTTGCAGAGGTATATACCTTCTTACCCCATTCTAAGGCTCTTGAATCCCTGTCTGAAGGGGTAGGGTTTTTGGCTGTAGTAACCTTAATGCCTTTAGGTGCCTGGGAAATGGTCTCTGGATCTTCAGTAGGATTCTTAAAGAGAAATTTGTGAGAATCAGGTACTCTCTAGTACCTGTCAGGTTTTCTAGGGGCCGGTGGCAAAGTGTCAGGAGTAAGGCTGGATTCCATGAAGACATCATCTACAACATCCAGGACAGGGGGTATAGCTAGAGGCCTGTGCTGAGGCAACTCTAAAAATTCTCTGAGTCTCTCTTTGGACTGAGGATAGTCCTGGCATTCCCAGCGGAAATGCTCTCTTAAAGTATGCAAGGTTTCACCCAAAGAAAAATCCTCTGGAGGGGAGGCAGAGGGAATGGATTTCTCTGCATCTGAATCCTCATAGGTTGATAAGGGTATGTCCTGGTAATAAGAAGGGTCAGAGTCATCGGAGTCCTGTTCTGTGGAATCTGAAGTTAACTCAATTCTTTGTCTTTTAGCAGGGGAAGGCTGGCTTCCCCTAATTAGAGTAATAAGATCCTTAGCCATTCTAAGCATTTGTTTTTGTGGTATGGGAGCTTGAGCACGCACTTTGGTCGTCTGTTTTCTAGGCATAGTGCAAACTCTGGGCCTGCGAAACCTGGTAGTTTTAGTTAAAAACGAAGTTGTCTGTTTAATACGAACATCAGTAGGTCAGAATACACCCTCAAAAGCCGGTGCCTGCACAGCAGCTCCAGACCCATCCACGGTAGAGACATCCGCAGGTTCCATAGTCGAAGAAGCATCTCGTGGCATACCGGACTCCAAATGGGTCTCAGCAGAGGCCTGTGAATCTGAAGAAGCAGGCATCAGGGGCTGCAAAGGCGCCTGAGTACCGGCAGACTGGCGACTAACTTAAAGGAAGTGTCGTCGGCAGGTACCGGCAGACTGGCGACTAACTTAAAGGAAGTGTCGTCGGCAGTTTTGGACCTGTCTGTCTCTGTGTTTATCTTTACGTTTTTTAGGAAGATCGGTAGTCAGATGGCTTATCGAAGCCATTTTGGAATATGGAGAACGAGAGTGAAAGTATTTAGCGACAAAGATAGCCCAAAGGTGAATGGTTCGAGCGTCAAACAAGGCACAAAACTGACAGCGAGGGATTTCGTGGTCTGGGCCTAAACAGGTGACGCAGTAAGAATGAAAATATCTGTGAGGTATTTGCTTTCCACAGGCAAGACAATTGTTAACTTTTTCTGACATTGGCTAGAGCAAGAAAAAAGGATCCCCAATGGGATATTGGCTTTAGAAGACTTCAGGTTTGAAACTCGAAAAACGATAATTTCAGGAAGCGGTCGACCGGCACTTGTGAACTGCTTCTGCTTCGGGCTCCTCCATGGCAAGAAAGACTGATGTAATGGCGTCGGCTGCATGTTTTATACCCGTGACGACCTGACGTCATGGAAGAGGCGGAAGCATCCGACACAGAAATCCCAAGACTCTGGTATTCAGGCAGACTGAGGGCTACCAGCAGGCAGATAACCCAAGTGTGATGACTGCAACAGTGAAACAAGAAGAACATCTGCAAGCACGGGTACAGAAAGGAACCAAGGTATTGGAGGTAAACAACTAGAGAGGGGAAAATTAGTAGAGTAGAATGAGGCCAAAAAGACATTTGGGCTGCAGGCTAGAGACTGCCTTCCCTACCAGGGATTGATACAACAGTACAGGAAAAGAGAAACGGACAGGGGAATCTTAAGTGAAAGACTTGCTCTGGTACTGGTTTTTAGTTGTGTTTAGAGCAGAAGCTGCTGCTAAAAATGGATAATTAGTAGGGCCCGTACAATACTGCATGATAACTATAAGAATCAATCAGAGACGACTACAAAAGATTCGGAAGCAAGACTAGAAAAACAATTTAAAAGAGAACAATGAAACGACATATGTATATCTCCCAAGTATGCAACAAAGACCAGAAGGGTTAGGATCTTTACTTGCAAGTGTTTGCATAAATATTGTTATACCTCAAGCACACTTCAAATAATTTTTCGTCAGGTAGACAGCAAATGTTGGAGGTGTGAGAGGGAAGAAAGGGGTAACTGCGAACATATGATTTAGGAGTGTAATAAGTTGGCAGATTTTAAAAATTCCCTACAGAGTATTCCATCAGAAATATTGGGTGAGTAATTGCAATGAAGGGAATGATTTTTTGATCTGGGACACAGGATCTAAATTGCCTATACATAGTAAGGCCTTAAGTTTAATTCTGCTGGCTGCCAAAAAAAAAAAAAAAGCAATTAGAAAATGGAAATCAAAGTCTAAACCAACTGCAATTGAAGTACTAAATATTATAAGAGAGAAAAGAACTGCAAGACGGATTTTTAGAAAAGGGAAGGAGAAAATTACGTGGAAATAAATGACATTGTAGAGACAATACATGCAGAATAATGTTCAGGAGAAAGGGAAGGCAGGAATTCAGCCATTTATGTAATGTTGGATAGACGATGGTTATAAAGAAAGAAAATATATGTGATGTATAATGTACATCAATGGAAACAAATGTTAATATGGTTGGCTTTCTTTTATGTTAATGTATGTTTACCTATATCTTAAGTGATAATTTAATAAAAGTATTTTAAAAAAAGCAAACTCTTCCAGGTTTTGCAATTAACTATATGAATATCTATAAAATGCAAAGAAAACTGTATTCAGTACAAAATGCTTCAGAGTAACAGCAAGACAGTACATTGCATTGCCTTTATTGTTTACTCTTGCTACATTAAGTACCTTAAATTAATTTACAAAAACTTGAACACTACCTCCTTTTCTGCTCTTGCCAAACTTTCCAAGAACTCATCGACTCGGTCAGCTGGTACAGTACATAATGACAAGGCTCTCTTAGAAGGATCTGCCTCCAAATATGCTAACCCAGGACCTACATTACTGATTCTGCACAGCTCGGCACTACAAAGTCTGTCAGGTCTGCTCAGTACTGGAGACCAACTGTTCGGCCTAAAAATAGTGCATCACTTAATGTCCTTCAGCTGGAGAAGGGCAATTCTCTCCAAGGCTAAGGTTGGTCTGCTCTTAAATAGTCAAAGCATTTTTGCTAAGGCATATAACAAGATGCTTTTGGGAGGTAAAGCTGACAAAATACATATTCATCTTCTGTTCAATAATGAAAAAAACATAATCTGTACATAGGTTAATATACAATAATACTACAATACTTCCATTTCTTCCTCCAGATTTTTAATAATGTGTCTTTTCCTTTTTTAAAGAAGACATTGATTCTGTGCTGTCAGGAAAGGTAGAGGATGACAGTTTGGTAGGAAAGATAGCAAAATGTGATGAAGATTCCGAACTCTCTTGACCACCTACTTACGTAATGTATTTCTCGGTCATTCTTCTGTTCCCAGCCTGAGGTGCTCATAAAACTGACAATGATACAGGCACTTTCACTGGACAGGCACTTTCACTGGTCACACTGTTGTCACTTCATGCTAGTCTAACAGGAATTTCTTCCTAGCCGCAGGGACCATGGAAGATGTTTCAGCTTTCTGTGGCCATAATAATCTGGTCAGTTGAGGTGGCTTAATCAAAACTGGGATAATTTAATCTTTTCTTCTGCATTGACCCATGTACTTTGGGGTTCTATTTCTTTTCCTCTCTGAGATTTTTGGAATTTTGTTTCATTGGATAACTTCTCTCTACCTCATGTAGCTTAGATGGCATTAATACAATTCGCTCCCATTCTTCTAATTACAGCCTTGGCTTTTAACTTTATGCAACATAACACAATCCACTACTGTCTGTTCAGTACTAATCACATGCCCCAGTTATAACCTCACTGAAAATACAAAGACTGGAGAGACAGACAGAGGAATAAACAAGGATATAAAATGACTAATAAAAACAATACCCATGTGCACAGGAAAGTCTAAAACCAACACTTTCAATTAAGCACTTTTGTCCAAAATAATGGTAATAGGACTTCAAAATAGAGTTAAAAGTATTCATTTCACTTAAATACAAGTGACTGATTACATGATTTTAAAACATACACCATGCAACACAGTCAAGACACTGCAAACACTGGAACAAAAATATGTTCTTACATTATAAACCAAAAACTATTATTCAAATTCCAGTTCTCAGACTCGACACAATTTCATTCAGTCCAGCACTCACACAACCATCTAGTTTAATTTTCCAAAATAGTTCATTATAAGTCAAAATATTTTCCCACCAGTCACCCCAGAGAAGTATTTTCACTTATTTTCTAAAATAAAAACTTAAGAAAGTTATTACACTCTACAGACTACTAAAACACAGCATTGTGCGTGTCCTTATGTTGATCCTGTAACAGTGTTCGTAAATTCTTTGCCTTAACAACTGCACAATTTGCCAACATAAAATGTGTTGCTAACAGAAGACAACATGATGTAGACTATCCAATGATGTGGCACATGGAGAGCCTAGTACTGAGAATTGTAAAGAATGACATTTAGTTCTTTGTAAGTATACTGACATTGGAAACAATGTCCACAGTTTGGTATCCCCTTATTACCAATATAGCCATCAAAGGAAGCACCAGAGTAAAGAATGTTCTTAATGTAGTGATTTATCTTGTAGACAATGGTACCCATTTCTAACAAAAAAAATATCTTCATTTAACACAGCCTTTCACCAGTTGCAGCTAATTTCTCTCAGTGTTCTATTAGATGAGAAGGGAAGGGCCACAACCATACTGTAACTGTCAAAATTATCTGCTTGCTGTCCCAAATACTGGATACAACTGGTGGAAATTGTGTTGCTACTGTCTAATACTTTTTAAAACTTACATTATACTAATTTAAGTGGGTAGTCCCTTTCTAGAAACATCTTTTTAATAAAATCCAATTCCTGACGAATTTATTATCAGAAATAGTTTTGGATAAGGTAACAAATTGCTCTTTGACAAGCTTCATTTTTACCAAAAGGGGTGGCAACAAGTAAACTTCAAGTAACAGTAAGTAAAAGTAGGCTTTCTACAAATAGTGCAAAAATAAATAAATATTAAAAATCTATGGGAGAGCTATATAACAAATGGTAATCTCTTGAGACCAAAAAAGGAAAACTTAAAAAACTCCACTGTTGATTCTAAACATTTGAAAAAGGAATTTAATTAATCTAGTTTACCTTCTCATAAAATAATAATATTGTCCAAGTAACGTAAGTACAATGTTAAGTTTTCCTTAAAACTGGAAATGAATATGTAAGGAGACTCCCAGTGTTAGCAGAAACAGGACACTGTTTGAAAACTTCAAACTTTAAGGAAAAAAATTACTTTTTTTTTTAAACCAGATCCATTAAATGACAAACAGCATTGATTTTATGGGCTATGAACCTCTGCAACATTACTTATGCTTGCTAGCCCTAACCCTGTCTCTGCCCTAACCCCAGCCCTACACATTACTTTACTAAAAACTCTCTCCCTAGCTGTACCACTACACAAGAAAAGTGAATTCAGAGACACACACACCATCACACATACACAACACTAAAATTATCACCCAACCTAACCATTAATCTAACCCAGAAACACTTGCACAGACACACAAAAACACTCACACACCTGCACGCACCAATCAAGCTATCCCCTTTACCTAACTCTTATTCTAACCTGTACTGACAAAACTCCACTTACCTGCACGCAAGCAATTATACAACATAGGAGCACTCAACATTTGACATGCCCTGACATGATAAACAGTGTTCAATTTAAAGTATGCCAGTATACTTTGTTGATGACATGAGCATTCTAACTAAGTAGCACCTGGACCGGAGTTCCGCTGTGGCGACCCCTAACCGGGAAAAGCCGAAAGACAACAACAACAAATATACATACACACACACACACACACACACACACACACACACACACACACACACACACACACACACACACACACGCACATTTATTAAATTGCATATATCATGACAGAATGAAGTGGGTACAGCCCTGTTTGATTCTGCAGCGTTTTCTCCCAAGTCTCCTACAAAACAGACATCACACAGAAGATATTCCTGCTTTTAAACAAGTAAAATAAATTCTAGTTTCTGAAGAAAAAAAAAGAATAAGTCAAAATGTCTTCAATTTAACAATAAAATACTCCCACAGTAAAATACACATCAACAGAACTTTCTCACAGTGGTTGCCTGAGAGAAGGAAATTACTATGTCCAGAGTACTGAAACAAGCCACAACAGTACGAACTTCCACCACTACCACTAAGCCCACTTCAGTTAATAAAGTATGGGCATAAAATGAGCAAAAAACAGAAGTAGAAATTTCAAACAAAACTCAAAATATCAACAGCCAAATTCAGAAATGGCAAATTCAGAGACTTTTAGTGATAAAGATCCACAAGTCAGGCCACACCAGAAGCTCCATCCCCATGACAAAAGGTACCTGGTACAGCCTATCTCCAACTCTTATAAAGAAGGCTCAAAGCAAATCCTCATCTCTGATCAACCACAACCTAACATAAGATTCATGTGGGTAAACATTAAGAACTTCGCCTCTATTTAAGCTTTATGACAAAAATCTCAGGCAGGCACACATTTTTTTTAATTAATGAAATACCAGTCAGGGACAGTTACTAACCACCACCACATTCTTTGTCAAGGCCATTTCGTAAGCATCCAATATGATCAGTTTGTGATAACTGTCAGGAAAGAACATGTGGGTTTGGCATTTGAACATTTTAAAAACCAGGCTATGAACATTCCAGCATGGGCCAAAAGATGCTTAGCTCCAAAGGACATAAGTTTGGTAGAGATTCTTTTCATCAGGCACTGACTGAATATACAAGTTTTAGAAGACTTCTCAAAGTATAATCTAGAAGTAGCTCACGTACCTAATGCTTTTGAGTTTTTTTCCCTTCTTCCATGTACTGACTAAGTAAGCTATGATGTGGTAGCCTTCATGTATCTTCCCAGTTTCCAAACAATTTACACAGCCTTAGCAAACACAATCGAGGTACTGAAGTACACACTTTAATATAGATGTGCATGGAATTAAAATGCTGAAGTAAAGTCTGTGCTGAACTTCTTTCTGACGCAGCACCATATCTAGTATATTGGCAACACTACAAAAAATGTGGTGTCTTGCATGTTTCTGCATAAGGAATCAAGACTACAAGACATTTTAATCTTACATACAAGCTTTAACATCAACGAAGGATTTCATAATTAAAATGCCCAGACTGAACTTTTACAGACTGGACATAAAAAAAAATACTCTAAATCAGTCTACTTACAGATCAGAGAAATCACCATCTGAACTGTGATATTTCTTCACTGTCAGTCTTCTTAAAATTATCACACATCCTCAGAAAAACATGAGCAAAAATACTTACCCAACTACCTCCACTTCCCTGGTTTTTAGAATATGACAATGAGGAGCCATTTAATACTGTCCAAGATGAAGTCCAGTTCTTTCTGTAATAGAAATATCTGAATGAAAAAATGGGAAAGAGAGAGAAAACTACTGTATCTACCAGTCCACATGCATACATAACACTTTACTCAGACAATATATTCATGCCTTTAAAAAAACACATTAAAATAAGCATCAATATGAAAAAAACTGCTCCACCAGGACAGCGGTTAGAGTTCCATTTCTGATGCAAGTGACCCAGATTCTTAAAAATATTCTGAAAAGATGGACAAAGAGTTAGACAGAGAATGAAATGTGTGCCAAGAGAGGAGGCATGAAGGCCTGGAAATTATCCTCTGGCGATGAGTCCACTGATGGACTGCAGATGGGAGTTGTAAATTGCTAATACTGGCAGGGTAAGGGAGTTAACATTCGAAATTAACTCCAAAAAGGGGAATCCCTCACTCAGTTCAGAAAAATACAGAAAGTGATAAAAGACTCCATGACTAGTCACTACGTTCATAGGTACACAGGTAAATGCTAGTCTGTCAGTCTGGGGACTACTATAAGCCTAGCCAATGACCAGGGGACAGACTCAAACCCTGTACATACTACACAATTTCAAGTTACCAACCTAGGTGATAGGACAAAAAGGTGACCTTCTTACTTGCTAACAAGACCACATTCAACACAGTAGGAACATGCAAACAGCTGTATCCATTATACAGCCATCTTTGAAAAATTGACAAATGAAAATGAATTGTATATGACTTTTTTTGTATATGGAAGTTATGGGGCTGAACGGACACAGCCACTGACACAGTTATTTAGTGGAAGATGATTTTTTCCTTTCCACTTAATTCTTTATTGTACTTAAAAATATAAAAAAAACATATATATGTCACTGCAGGAGGACAGAACTCTAAACAGCATGTCCTAAAAGGACAACATCAGCAGTTGTATACAAACACCTAGCAGTTGTGGGCCTAGAACAATGGGTGAAAATGAAGTGTACTGAACAAGCATTGACAATATGAGTATTCTGTAAAACAGATTTACACTTAAGTGTTAACAATAATCCTACTTTTAACAGTTTCTCCTTAATCTTCTACCTTTGTGCCTTTCTACATTAATTAATGTGGCTATGAGTGGGACTAGCAGCTCTCATTACAAAACAGAACAATTTATATTTTGTTAACAAGTTCAAGCAAGTGGTGTACTTACAATAAACTTGTGTGCTAGTACAGAATGATTACAGTAAAACTGTTACATCCAGGCTGGTATGTTTTCATTATTTTTGTGCTTAACGTAACTTTCTTTTTTTCTGTTATTAGACAGACATTCTTCACAGCTTCTGCACAACACACACTCATTTAGTACACTTCACTTTCAACAAACGATGGAAGTAGTTGCTTAGACAACAAAATGCTGCAATACCATAGTCTGGAATCTTGTCTGTCAATTTTGTCTTCAGTCCTTGTCAAATTTTCTCCCACAGAATGAAACCTTTGGAGGCTTACCCCTCCCTTATGACTATACCTGAAATGAGGAATTATGGTTTCAGGGAGCACCACCCTCAAGGAACAGCAGCAGAGAAAGAAACAGAGTGAAGCAAGTAACAGTGTTCTGAAGAAGAGGAAGGGAAGGAGCAAACTGCTTTGCAAGACGCACTGCATGAAAAGAACTTTACTACAGGTGAGTAATATTTCACTCTGGCAACATTAGAGCAAAAAAAGTAGTCGAATATTTGCATATTACACAAGATATCAATAAGGAGACACATTAATTATGAAGCAGACTTTTAATGCAACTAATCAGCTTGTCCCAAGCTCCTTGTCGAAGTGACTGAAAAATGTGTGCTTACTTCTCCAAAGAACAGCCTTGGTTATACTCAGTAAAAACGGTTTGTTAGCAGATAACAAAGGTAGGCCTTAAACTTGATTAGCTTCTTGTAAGATCGCCTATGCAGCTGATCAGCAGCAGATGACTGTGCCTCTTCTTATTTGTCCACTGTACCAACCTCTCCAGGCTACTCCAGACTACTAACAATTACAGTCTGGACTGACTATGTGATCGAGGCATCCTGGGACTATGACACACTGTTACCATTTTTTTTTCACTTATGACCTAACTTCCCATTTCCCCTGTGTATGAATGCCTACACTGTCCGAGAGCTGAGTGTGCAATACTGACGTACTGCTCAGTCAATGTCCCCCCATCCCCCCACTTTGAAGAGTGCCCCTTCTGTGTCTCCAGTCTCTACTAGGGGCAAAACATGGAGTGTGTTCAGTAGACAACCCTTCCCCCACTGGGATGGACACACCCATCAGTTCCTGCCAGTGCTTCAGACTCTCATACTGATAAATGAACCCAGGTTGCCTGGATTGTAGCCCGGGCAAAAACTTATAAATGGTTCCAAGCTTCAGACTGTTTCTCTGGAAAATTATGAGATTCTTTTTTTTTCCTTTTTTTCTTTCATCATTGCCTCTGCTGACTGGTAACCATCGAACCTTCTCAGTCTACTGGCTTTTTCATTCCCTATCACCAGGACAAGACATGACCAAGAGGGGAGATGTCGTTCAAGCAGCTTTTAGGGGCAGTTTGAATTTTTTTCTAACACTCACTGAAGCCCAAAACTCTATTTTTGTATATTCAGTTTGCACCCATAGCTCCTCATGGCATCCAGACCTTTTCTGGGCTTGGCTTCTTTAATCAAATGACCCATCAGCTAATATTAGTATTAGAAAGTGCAAAGTGTTATTAACAAAATTACACTAAAATTGTTAATTTATTATATGCTGCAGTAGAGAAATTAATCAACTGATTTGTCACATTCATATTTTCATATGTTCATATTTTCATAGCTAAGAACCCTACATTTTATTGAGGGGTATGGAGGGAGGCAGGAACATGCATTGCCAATGTCCACTTATACCACATTATACCAGAGATACTTCTAGCTGTTAGTAACTATGAAAATAAATATTTTGATTTGTACATACTTCAAAAAACAAAATGACTTACAAACTGTTGCAAGACACCAAGTGAAACGTTAGATATTGTTGAAGAAAACTGCCTTTGATATGTATAAGTTACACATCTTTAGTGATATTCAGTGTTATTTTTATTGCTAATTATGCAATTAAGCATATGTTTTTATATGTCTGTTGTTGTGTCTTTCGGCTTTTCCCGGTTAGGGGTCACCACAGCGGAACTCCGGTCCGCTAATGATTGGCAGTAGATTTTTACGTGCCAAGTTGCCAACCCTGATGTACAACCTTCAACGAAGGTACGCCCATTCACGCATGTCTCCGCACAGAAGACACTCTAGCTGAGAATCGAACGGGACAACGTCTTGCTGTAAGGCGACAACACTACCGCAGCACCACCACCGCAGTATGTTTTTATATGTCTGAAAATATCTCAATAAACATGCACTCATCAGAATTTCTTGCTGTCATGTGAAACCTTATGTTTGGTTAACAAAAATGTTCTAACAATGTATTTCTAGGTAGTACAGTTTCCAAGACATGACAAATTGTTTGTGAAAGTTTAACAAAAAAGTACAATCTGCGGTTTGTAAGAGGATTCCTCATGTTTAGAATACTGCAACATGAGAATAGAAGGGCATTGTATGTTTTTTTTTTAAGTTTACTTTTCAGAAAATGCTCCGGAATGCAAGATATATGCAGGCTGCTAGAGGTGTGACATTCCACCCCACACAGATGTTAATGAATTAAGCACCCTCTCTACCATATGCCCCTGGTGAAGCAAGGTGGATGGAACATACAGTGAGCTACAGGGAAAGGTGTCCTTTCACTTTTGCAAGGGGTGTTTCCTTTCAGGCAACTCTGCATCTCCCTCCAAATTATGAGTGGTGGTTTCCCACCAGGGAAACTGCACTACCCATTGTGCCCTCAAGTTCTTACATCCCCCTCCCTCCCACTCCTGGCGGAGGTGAGAAAGCCCATGTCCATTCACCCCCCCCCAGGCTCTTTAGATGCTACAGCCACTAATTAAACTCAGGTCACCTGTGTCATAGCTAGAGCCCCATCGCTCTGTGTCACTGTGCCAGGCAAAATAAGATTATTTTGATGCAAAGAATAGTACAGTTTTGTACCTACCATAAATGTAGATGTCCGATAGACATGCAACTGCAGTCATAACATGTGGGTTGTCCTGCCTCAGGCAGCCCTCGGTCGGCCGGATTCCAAAGTCTGGGTCCGACGTCGGCTGATGTCGCATTCCTCTCCGACGTCAGAGCGGCTGGAGTATATAAGCATCAGCCGACGCCATTTTCTTCAGTGTTTCTTGTCCCAGATGCCAGGTGCCCTCCAAGGAAGGCTGTAATCAAATTGGAAGACAAAAACAGGATTCCAAACAAATACATGAGCAATAAAACAAATACACCATAACAGATATCCCCAGCTGAGAGTGAGGGGGATAGGAGTGGACCCTAAGCATAGAAGGGTATGGAGGGAGGGAAAACCCGACTGCAGTTGCATGTCTATCGGACATCTACATTTATGGTAGGTACAAAACTGTACTATGTCCTTCAAGAATGCAACTGCAGTCATAACATGTCGGTAGAATACCATAGCTTAGCTGGGGGAGGAGGTATGCTCTAGGAAAGAGATGGTGTGGCAATCAAACCCTGCAGGACTGCCGAAGCAAAGCCTGCTCTGGATCTGGAATATAGGGGGAGATTGTAGTGTTTTGAGAATGTATGCACGGAGCTCCATGTAGCAGCTTCTAGAATGTCCTTTGTAGGCACCCCTCTTAAAAATGCTGTAGAGGTGGCTGTAGCTCTGGTGGAATGTGGTCTGACATAGGCTGGAACAGTCTTTCCATGAAAGGAATAACAGAATCTGATGCAATGTCCAATCCATTTAGAAATAGTCTGTTTTGAAATTGCTTTTCCTTGGACTGCAGGGGCGTAAGCTACAAAAGCTGTTCAGACTTCCTACTGGCCTTGGTTCTGTCCAGGTAGTATCGAAGTTGTCTATGAATGTCCAAGGTATGCAAAAGCCTTTCCCCCTTATTCTCAGGATTGGGGAAGAAAGCAGGCAGATGAATGGCTTGATTTAGAGAAACCCTAGATACCACCTTTGGCATAAAGGTAGGGTTGGTCTTTAATGAAACCCTGTCTCTGTGGAAAATAATAAAGGGTGGTATTGCCATTAGGGCCTGTAGTTCCGAAACCCTTCTTGCTGAGGTAATTGCCAACAGGAAGGCTGTTTTCCATGAGAGAAATTGCAAGTCAACTGAAGCTGCTGGCTCAAAAGGAGGTAGAGTCAGTTTTTCTAAAACAAAATTGAGGTCTCAGGCTGGCACTGGGGCCTTTCTTGGTGGCTTAATGTTCTTGATTCCCCTGAGGAATTGTCTTAGTAAGGGGTGAGAAAAAACAGGAGGATCAGTGTTGTATCTAGCTGAAATAGCAGATGCATGTATCTTTATTGAAGAATATGAGAGGCCACTCTGTAACATATCTGCCAAATATTCCAAGAAAAGTGGGATGTTCAGTAATGAAGCATCATGCCCATTGCTGGTATTCCAATTGCTGAATCTTTTCCACTTTGCTAAGTAGACGTTTCTGGTGGACGGTCTTCGAGCCTCTGTTAGTATCCGCTGAACTTCCTTGGAGAGAGATAAGTTGAATTTATTTATGGGATCTCCCAGGCTGTTAGCTGCAGAGTCTGAAGGTTTGGATGCAGTGTTTCGAAATTGTGTTGAGTCAAAAGTAGAGGCCACTGAGGGAGGGCCCACCTCCTGGTGTGACATATGCTCCGTAGTAGTGGGTACCAGTGTTGTCTTGGCCAATCCAGAGCTATTATGATTCCCTTGGGCTTCTCTGCTTTGATCTTTAGTAATACTGAGGTCATCAGTGGCAGAGGTGGGAATGCATAGATTGCTAGGGAGTTCCAGTTGAATGAAAGAGCATCTATTTTCCAAGCCTTTGGATGGTATGTCCTTGTGCAAAATTTTGGTAGGAGATGATTGAGGTGAGAGGCAAATAGGTCCACTTCTGGCTTGCCCCATGTCGAAGTGAGTTGTCTGAAAGCCTTCGGATGTAACCTCCACTCGTGTGGATCTGTGAAATTCCTGCTTAGGCTGTCCGCCAACACATTGTCTTTTCCTGGAACAAACTGTGATTGTAACTGGATGTTTAGACTCAGTGATTTCTCCCAAAGCTGCATTGTCAGTCTGCAAAGGGGGTAAGAGTGGGTGCCCCCCTTCTTGTTTATGTACCACATCACAGTGGTGTTGTCTGTCCATATCATTAAGTGACCTTGCTGGAGTTGGTTTTGAAAAGCCTCAATAGCATGCATTACTGCCAGCATTTCCTTTTGATTTATATGCAGATGTGTTTCCTTTGGAGACCATTGTCCTTGTATACACCTGCCTTCCATGTGTGCCCCCCATCCAAGGTCTGAGGCGTTTGTAGTCATGGTCTGTGTTATCGGTGGTTTTTTGAATGACATACCTGTGTTTTCCTGGCTCACCGAGGCCCACCATAGGAATTCCTTTTGTAAGCATGGAATGAGTGGTATGATTGTCTCCAAGATGTTGCTGTGCTGAGACCAAACGCTTTTTAGGTACCATTGAAGCTTTCTCATGTGTAGTTTTGCTAATGGAACCAGTAGAATGCAGGATGCCATGTAACCCAGGGCCTGTAGGAATCTCCTTGCAGTCATCTGGGTGAGTTTTGCTAAACCTTTGAAGTATTGAGTTAACTTCTCTTGCTTGTCTTCTGTCAGGTAAGCCATCTGAGAGGCTGTGTCTAGTTTGGCTCCTAAGAAGATTATTTGCTGGGATGGCTGCAGTCTTGACTTTTGGAAGTTGACTGTGTATCCCAGAGCTTGAAGTAATCGTATGACATATTCCAGATTTTTTGTCAACATCAATTTGTCATCCGCTTGTATGAGGCAGTCGTCCAGGTACGAGTAAATTTGTATACCCTGGAGCCTGCAATGAGCAATTACTGAAGCCAGGCATTTTGTAAACACTCTGGGCGCAGTAGATAAGCCAAATGGCAATGCTGAGAATTGATAATGCTCTGGCCCTGCAAGAAATCTGAGATATCTTCTGCAGCTGTGTCTGATAGGGACATGCAGGTATGCCTCCTTGAGGTCCAGAGTAATCAGCCACGACTCCTTGCCCAGCATGGGAAGGAGTTGCTGTAGAGTCAGCATTTTGAACTTTGGTACTATGGGAAAGGTGTTTAATGCGGACAAGTCCAGTATTGGTCTCCATTGAGTTTCTTTTCTTGGAACAAGGAACAGTCTTGAGTAAAACCCCTGTTCTTGTTCTTGTTGTGGAACTCTTTCTATTGCTTTCATTTGAGTTAGCAGAGAGATTTGCTTGATAGCCTCTGCCCTTTGATGTTGTGGTAGATTTGGCATGCCTTGTTTTCTTGGTAAGATATGAAAATGAAACCTGTACCCTCGGTCTATAATGTCCAAAATCCATTTGTCCTTTGTCAGTCTGTGCCAGTTTTCTGCAAACAGAGATAATTTCCGCCAAGGGAGCTTCTAGTTGTTCCCTGGTAGGCGGAAGTAGAGGAAAGTCATTGAGATTGTGGTTGTTGGGCAGGAGAAACCCTCGTCACCTCTTTGGTTTCCTGGCTGCCATTGACGTCCCCTGTAAGGGCCTCTGTATTGGCCTCTTCCTCGGCCACGTCTGTTCTTACCCCTTTGAAACTTTTCTGGATTAGGAAAGGACCAGTTTTTTGAAGGCCAATTCCTACTGAATCTGGGGGGTTGAACCTGGAGGAAATCCTTTACAGTTTGAACTGATTTTGCTTTTTCTTCGATGGTCTTTAACACATCCTTAGCATTTGCACCAAAAAGCTTGTTCTTTTCCAAAGGTACATCCAGAAGTTTTGCTTTTACATGCTCTGGTAGAGGTTGATCTTTTAACCAAGCATGTCTACGCATCACTGCCCCTGTCATAGCTGCCCTACATGAAGCTTCCAGTGCATCATATCCACACTGCAGGAAGTGATTGCTTACTTGCTGAGTGTTATGTACAGCATCCTGCAAAGTCTTCCTGTCTAAAGGATCAGGAGAAGCTAATGTTTTTTGTAAATCTTCTAAGAGATAATCCTGATATTGGAACATATGAAAGGCAATTTAAAGCTCTCATAGATAAGGTAGTGGATGTGTAAACCTTTTTACCCCATCTCTCTAATGACCTTGCTTCCCTGTTGGAGGGCAAAGGATTTTTGAGGTGGAGGCTGAAACTCCTTTAGGCCCCTGTGAAATAGTTTCCAAATCAACAGTATGGGCCCTGAATAAATGGGAATGAGTTTCTGGGACCCTGTAATACCTGTCTGGCTTGGCTGGGGCAGGAGGGAGAGAATCAGGGGTAGCACTAGAATCAGAATACAAATCATCCAGAACATCAAGTACAGGAGGAATAGCTAAGGGCCTGTGCTGAGGCTTCTTAAGGAAAGTCCTAAGGCGTTTCCTGGAATCAGAATATTCCTGGCCCTGCCACTTGAAATGTTCCCTCATGGTGTGCAGAACTTCCCCAAAAGAAATATCCTCAGGAGGGTAGGCCGAAGGTATGGAATCTTCTGCATCCGAGTCCTCATAGGTCTGGAAGAGCTCTTCCTGGCTATCAGAGTGGACAGAGCCCTCAGAGTCTTCATCTGAAGGAGTAGGGTCAGAGGGTTCAACCCGGGGCCTTTTATCAGGAGGAGGCTGGGATGCTCTCTCAGGATGGGTCTGTGAACCTCTAATCATGGAAATTAAATCAGCAGCCATGGACATAATTTGTGTCTCCGGAGTCGGCTGAGGTAAGGATTTAGAAGTAATATGCTTTGTTTTGCTGGCTGCCTTAGCCCTAGTGTAGGCCTTAATAGACATGGCCATAGGAGGCCTGGCAGCTCCACGTGCAGGAGTGACCTTGTCTACAGCAATGATCTCGGGCATTTTCTCGGTTTCGGTATCCGGAGGAAAATCTATAACTGGCGTCGGAGTAATGTCTGGAATCGGAGTCGTCGGTAATGCGGTGTCTTCGGTTCGGAGCGGTGGAGAGACCGTCTCAGAGGGAACCGGAGCACTCGTGCTAGGTTTTGGCATGGAGTCGGTGGTAGACGCGGGCCGAGGATGTCGGTCCCGGTCTTTTCGCTTTTTGGGAGTTTGCGATGTCGGACGATCCGACGGCATGGTGTAAGCAAATTTATCGCCGAAAAAGTCTTCAGCGAACTCCGCCCGGCGCCTGAGAGTGTGCTTGTTGAAGCGAGCACAGGCTACACAGGCCGAGACATCGTGGTCTGGGCCCAGGCAAGGGAGGCAGTAAGAGTGGAAATCCTTATGAGGTATTTGTTTACCACCAAAAAGGCAATTGTTAACTTTTTCAGTAATTTCTGACATCGGCTGAGGCAAGAAAAGGTCCCCAACGGGGTACTTAGATTTTTTGATGACTTCGGTATCGTAGAATACAGGAGCTGACCGACCGGCACTTGCGAACTGCTTCTGCTTCGGGCACCGCGCGGCAAGAAAGACTGAAGAAAATGGTGTCGGCTGATGCTTATATACTCCAGCCGCTCTGACGTCGGAGAGAAATGCGACATCAGCCGACGTCGGACCCAGACTTTGGAATCCGGCCGACCGAGGGCTGTCTGAGGCAGGACAACCCACATGTTATGACTGCAGTTGCATTCTTGAAGGACATCTATAGCTCTCTGTTTCTTCTACATGAGAAGGTAGCTATCAAAAGTATCTGCCCAGACCAGCTCCATGATTAGACAAAGTTCTGACTATACCACAGATGACCCCAGTTTGATTAGCAGAACAAGCAGAGGAGAAGCTGGGAGGTGGAAGATAGGTGTTCAGTGAGTAATACTAGCTCACAAACCCTGAGGGAAGGGCAAAGGTTGATTTATGGAGGAGGATTGTGGTGACCTAGTTTGCCTAAACAGTATGTTGCACTGCAGTTGGAGATGATTTACTTAAAAGCAAACATGCACCATACTGTGTAAGCATTCATGTGGAAGTCAAAGCAATAGTGGGGATTGAGATGGGGGTAACACAGACACGACTGAAAAAACAAAACAAACTGAGTAGGTGTCCAGTGTGATAACAAATGCAAAATTACTCATATCAGCACTTCATCACTGCTGATGCAGAAAAGCATACATGAAAAATAATGCAAACATTCACATCCCATGCTCTAAAGGGTATTCTACTTTAGGGAGATGTGTACAAAGAAGTTTTCTACAAACTTATGAAAAATAGACATGTAATATAAATGACTACTGGCTTACAGCAAAGCAAACAATGCATCCATACACCCACCCCAAAGTCATCTGGCTCTGTGGAACAAGAGGATACAAACAGACAAAGGTTTGATAGTGGCCCAGCTGCTGGAGGTGCGTGCCAGGGAGGGATGGAACGATGCAGGCAGAGCTGACTTGCCCTGTGTCAGAGAGGGATTTGGCTATGTTCTACTGCAGAATCATCCTCAGACAGAAGTTGCCAAAGTGTGTTCTGTATATACAGTGACTAGGAAGCATAAGCAGAGGCAAAGGCAAATTGCACTCCAGTCTGACTGAGAATGTGTAAGCAGTTATTATACAGCACTTGCCAGCCAAATGGTAGGAGGGCACAGCAGTAATGGAAAAACAGCCAATGGGTGGAAAGGGCATTGAGGTAATGAAAAAAAAAGTACCAGTGCCGCCCCCCCCCCCAAGATGACAAGCAAAGAATCCAAAAACCACACTCCTTATCTTTGGTGTCATCCACTGCCTATACGGGCAATGATGCTGAAAAGTAACAGGGGAGTGCAGAGGCAAAGACCCTTAAATTCTGCAGCAGTGTAGCAAAAGTTTATAACTTCCAAAAGAAGTGAACATGTCTGACTGAAGCATTACCCATCACAGTCTGTTTTGTCTGTCACTTACATACTGAGTCTAGATCCCTGCCTCTTGGCACCTAAATATTATTTAACCCACATGGTCCATTGCAATTTCACTTCTGTTTCATTGCTCAAATTCATCTAAATGTAGAGACAGCCTAAAATCATTTTCCATGGTAAATAATGCACAACATGCATATTTTATAAACCTCTTCCACACACAGTGGCACAACCTTCATTTAAACTGAGTGAAAACTTGTGCATTTTGGTCGGGACCACAGTGTTTCAGAATAAAAATTTAACAGGATTCAAAATGACACTGAAACAGAAAGGGACAAAAGAGACATACTCACCAAATCAGCTGTTACAACAGAGGCACTCGGAAATGACAAATTGCCGGGCATTCATCTTCTGACATCCCCCCACAGTACAGTTCTGAAGAAAAATCAAGTTTCTTCATTCAGGGAGGTTTGCCTCCTAACAGATATCATGATACCATGCTCTTGCTTAAGCTTGGTACATGTCATGATAATATGCTCTGGCCTAGGCCTGGCATGATTCCATGCTTTGGCCTAGGCTTGGCATGGCATGATACCATGCACTGGCCTATGCATGGCACATGTCATGATACCATGCTCTGGCCTATGCCTGGCATGACAGTTCATGATACCATGCTCTGGCCTAGGCCTGGCATGTCATACCATGCTCTGGCCTAGGCCTGGCAAATGTCATGATATCATGCTCTGGTGTGACACATCATGGTATCATGCCCTGGCCTATGCCTGGTGCACTCAGCTCAGCACCTATACTCCCCAGTCCAACCCACATGCACTGACACAGCACCCCCAAAAGACAAACATATGTAAATAAGTATATATATATTTACCTGACTTTAAGAAAAATCCATTTTCTACAAAGCAATCCCATGAATGTCAAAATCCTTTTCTATACTATGTATCAATTGGTCCAGAGCAAAACTGAGGAGATGCAGGGGAGGAAGGCATTTCTGAAAAGACCCTTTGAGATAATCAAAAGGTAATGCAAAGAAGGTATCTGCACCAAACCCTAAGCATGATGGCTTAAGATACAGGGCACTCACATATTACCAAAATCCTGATGGTAACCACATGCATAAGGTCTTAAAAATCCCTCCAAATTCTGTCAAATGTTTTCTTAACATGCATCAATTAAAACATTTCTCATCACAGGTGACAACTGCTAGGATGTGTGCAATAATTTTGCTATAAGCCTAAGGGAACACAAGGGCTGCCACCTCTAATGAAACTATTTGTCCTTCACTCAAACAGGAGCCACACTTTGTCTAGCTAGAAAGTTAAGACTTTACCATGAATCTCTGTCTCACAATTAATAAGTGAAACAGACACAAAAGAAGTTAAATTAAACATACAATTCACAGATTTCAACAAAAGTGTAAAGTGAAAATTAAAGGAGAAAACGGTCACACAAACTGTTTAGTAAAAACAACAAGACCCAGCCAGTGACCTTTATACCCTTTGGTTTGGATGTTACATGTGATATTTTGCAGTCACCCTAGTAGTTATGGACATCAGGGCTTACCTTTAAGTTCTGTGTTTCCAAAGTTTGGCTAAACAATCCATTTATGCTGTACTGAAAAGAGCAAAACAATGCATGTCTACAGCAGTGTGGTTTGGCTCTAATATCCTGAATGGAGCAGTAAATATTTTAAAAAATGTAAAGCGTCACAGGCATTCTTGAGCCACATAGCTAAAAAGACTGGAGTATCTTTGTGGGGTCATTTGCATATATCCCACGTGCCTCCGCTACAGGAGATTTAAAGTATTACACAGAGAAGACTCTTGCTTGGCTGGGTCTTTTGTTGTTGTTACTAGGGAGTAGAAAGGTAGCCATCAGAATAATTTTCCACTTTCTCTGCCAAATAACTGAATAGACAATAGAAGGACAGAGATACTTATGAGTCATACAACAAGCTAATTCACCTGCAATACAGATATGTAACTATATACATACACATACATGTGTATGTATGTATTTTATACACACATACACCATACATATACAAAATATATCTAGATTTGTCTTTTTCTTTCTTTTTTCTTGTACGAAAGCCTCAATGGCAAAATCAGGTACCTCATCTGAAGAAGTACAGACATCTAAAAATTCCATCGCAATAGCTGACGGCTTATGCAAGTTAGCAAAACTAAAGTATGCTTCAAGGTAATTAAAATCTACCTACCCCTGGGTCATCATACAACTGCTGAATGTACCAAGGGAAATGAGCTGCAATTTGGCTGTCAAGTAGATTCAGCATATACCATAGAACAGTATTCACAGACTGATCTCTAAGAACAGAATATCTTAAAAGGATCTGTAATGGTACCTGCTTCCATTAAAAAACTTAGTGGAGATCACCACCACACCAACCACAATGGAATATGCAAACTAGATAACTGAAGTAGCAGCCTAATTTGACAGCACATCCCTGTATCCCTCTATGTAACAAGCATCTTCACTTAGTACATCCCTATTCTGTCTCTGCCAGAAATGTTCTCAAAATTCAGACAGTTTAGCTTAAGACTCAATAATTCTCTCAATTAAAAAACATATCTATATAAAAAGGCTAACTGCAGTTAGATGATTTTCTTTCTTGTTTTCAAAGGAAATATGCTATGCTTCTGTGTGTGAACTCATGAGCGTTTGTATATTTAAATGTATCTATATTAAACTCATTGTTTTCCAAGTATTTTGATTTACTCATTTTTTAAAAGTTTGTGACTTGTACTCAGTTCATGTATTTTCTTAATTACCAAGACAGCATTTATTGCTAACTGGTGAAAAGTTGCTGGCATCTGGCAAGACTACTCACAGACACACTACCACTCATTATTATTACCATTATTATTACTGGGCTTAGTAACAAGAGTGAAATAGTATCTGGGAGGTCCCCAGCTGGTAAATCTGTGGTGGTGACCATTTACTACCTTGGACCAGGATATAAGGCTGTACTGAAGGAGAATATTACTTGCCTTGAATGGAAATTTGTGTGTGTGTGTGTGTGAATATACACCTGTGCAAAAGCATGTAAGTTAGTTTAAATACAGATGATGTGCATAAGTATGCACTGAAACACAAGTGAGAATGGTAAGAAAGAGGTCTAGGAAGTGAGGCCAAAAAACTGCTTGGTGGGGATATTCAGTGTCAAGCCTCTTTTTGGTGTGAATGCCACAGATACTCAAGGACACTAGTGCATATCCTGCATGCTCTAGTGGTCAAGCTGCCCTTAAGAAATTGTTTAAAGAATACAAAAGACATACAAACATGAATCATCTGTTTGGTGCCATTGGTGTGACTCAACAGCCCATAATGTCAGACATCAAAGTATAATTTTGTTTAGATTATAAATGTCTAATTTAGTGGTAGGTAGTGAAGCAGATACAATAACAATAGCCCCTGTTCAGCATCTAAGTTTTACAGTAGGAAACTGGAAATGAATGAATCAAGGTTCTCATATTTACTCCCTCACTCTCACATAGCAGCAGGACAAGAGTAACCAATCCATGTTGCGCTGCTTTACAAGGTAAGTTTTATACAATTACAGTGGTGATGTCTGAGGCTCTGAAGGACAGCAACAAAGTGAAATACATTACTGTGGCTACTATAACTTTACTTTAGTTGCAGTCAGAGATGATTAGGAAAAACAGCACTTATCTTTAGGGAGGAAGGGATTTGCTCTTGCAGGTATTGAACTTTTTTATTTTTTTTAAATGGCAAAATATCAGCTATATCTCTGGGTAGTGGAAAAGTACATTTGTGTACACTTACTATAAATGTAGATGTTCGACTGTATTCACTGTTGCAGTCATCACATTTGGGGGTTATCTGCTTGCAGTAGCCCTCAGTCGGCCTGATTAAAAAGTCTTGTCCTGCATCAGTTGCTGTCCCTTCTTCTGTGACGTCAGGGGTATAAAACATGCAGCCGATGCCATTACATCAGTTTTTCTTCCCCATATGTCAGGTGCCCCCCTAATGGGAAGCAATTAAATCTATAAATATACCAGGTTATACCTCCAACAAAAAAGCAAATACACCAAAAAGCTTTTGAGCATAGTAAAGGAGAATAGACGTATAGCCAAAAGAAGTAAGGGGGCTGGAGGGAGGGTAACCAGGACTGCAACAATGAATACACTTGAACATCTACATTTATGGCAAGTGTACACAACTTTACTATGTTCTTTGTGTTTCATTGTTGCAGTCATCACATTTGGGTAGATTCCCAAAGCTAAGGATGGGAGGAGGAACTTAGATAGCATTAGAACCAGCTATCAGGCCCTGCAAGACTGCAGTGGCAAAGCCAGCTGTGGTTTTAGAGAAAATTGGCAGATGGTAATGCTTGGTGAAGGTATGTACAGAACTCCAGGTAGCAGCTTCTAGGATGTCCCTGGTAGGGACGGCTCTGAGAAAGGCTGTAGAGGTAGAGGCAGCCCTGGTTGAGTGGTGTCTGATCCCCTGTGGGACAGGTTTTCCATGGTACTTGTAGCAGAAATGCTATCCATTTAGAAATAGTTTGCTTTAAAATAGCCTTCCCCTCTGCACCCTGTAGCAAATGCCACCAGCAGTTGGTCAGATTTCCTTTGAGGTTTAGTCTTGTCCAAGTAAAATCTAAGTTGTCTGTGCACATCTAAGGAGTGCAGTATCCATTCCCCTTTGTTCTGTGGATTAGGAAAGAAGGATGGCAAATGAATGGACTGATTAAAGGCCACACTGGATAACACCTTGGACATGGAGGAATTGGTCCTGAGGAACATCCTGTCCTCATGAAAGATGATGAAAGGCTCCACTGCCATGAGGGTCTGTAATTCAGATACCCTTCTTGCTGACGTGATTGCTAAAAGGAAAGCTGTTTTCCAAGAAAGGAATTTTAAGTATGCAGTAGCAGCTGGCTCGAAAGGAGGAAGCGGGAGTTTCTCCAATACAAAGATAAGGTCCCAGGCTGGAGTTGGAGGTCTTGTGCAATAAACGGGATTTCAGTTCATCAGTTTGTCTGCAAAAAGTATTTTATTTTTTCAGTTTTTTTAGCCTTTTGACTAATTTGTTATTGGTTTTAGTTGGAGGTCTCCTGGGTGGTCGTAGATTTATGGCCCCTCTGAGGAAATGCTTAAGCAGTGGATGAGAGAAGAGGTTCTGTGTTATAATGAGCTGAAATGGCTGAAGCGTGAATCTTGATGGAAGAGAAAGACAGGCCCTTGTGAAGCATCTCAGTTAAGTATTGTAAAATGTGAGGTAAGTTGGGCACTGCTGTGCTCATCCCTTGAGATTGGTTCCAGGCACAGAATCTTTTCCATTTTTCAGCATAAGATTTTCTAGTACTAAGTCTCCTTGCCTCTAAAATGATATCCATCACTGGTTTACTGATTGATGGTAAAGGAGAGATTAGGTAATTAGCCAGGCTGCTAGGTTCAGAGTTTGAAGCTGAGAGTGCAGAATCTGGTTCTCCTGCTGAGACAACAGAGTAGGAGTCTGAGGCAGGTGCCATGGGGGCAACAGTGACACAGTGCGCAATAGGGGGTACCAGTGTTGGCGTGGACAGTCTGGTGCAATCAAAATTGTCCTTGGTTTGCCTGGTTTGATCTGTAGTAGTACTTTTAGAGAGCAGAGGCAGAGGAGGAAAGGCGTAAACTGATAGGTTTGTCCAGCTGAAGGACAGAGCATCCACTTTCTAAGCTTGTTTGTAGAGTCCTTGTGCAAAACTTGTCCAATTGATAGTTCTGGGGGGAGGCAAACAGGTATATATCTGGGCTCCCCCATTTGCTTGTCAACATGTTGAAAATCCTTTGTTCCAGTTTCCACTCGTGTGGGACCATGAGGTTTCTGCTTAGTTCGTCTGCCAGTGTATTTAGCTTTCCTGGCAGGAATTGAGCTTGTAGATGCACTTGGTAGCTCAGGGCTGTGTTCCACAATACCATGGCTAGTCTGCAGAGGGGGTAAGAATGTGTACCCCCTGCTTGTTCATGTACCACATAACAGTGGTGTTTGTCCGCCTTTACCAATAATTGCCCTGGGAGAATGTGGTCCTTGAAGGCTGTCAGAGCATTCTGTACAGCTAACATTTCTTTTTGACTGATATGCAGGTGCATTTGGCTTGGGTTCCATTTGCCCTGAATGCACTTCCCTGCCAGGTGAGCCCCCCATGCATAGTCTGATGCATCTGTTGTTAGGTTTTGGGTGGCAGGGGGTAGTGAGAATGGTAGTCCCTTGTTTTGGTGGCAGGCCTCTTCCCACCAAAGAAGCTCTAGGTGTAGGCAAGGTATGATAGGAATTATTTCTTTTAGATCATGAGAATGTTGACACCATAGGCTTTTCAGATACCACTGTAGTTTCCTCATATGCAGTCTTGAATATGGAATTAGAAGAATGCAGGAGGCCATGAACCACATGGCTTGTAGTATTTGCCTTGCAGATAGCAGGGTTTTTGTGGCCACATGTTTGAAGTAGGTTGTCAAATGAATTTATTTCTCTAGCGTGAGGAAAGCCATCTGGGAAGTTGTATTCAAGCTTGCTCCCAGGAATACAATTTGTTGACAGGGCACCAGGTGTGATTTATTTTCGTTTATGGTGTACCCCAGACAAGTTAGCACCCTTTGTACAAAAGCCAGATGATTCAAAAGTATGTCCTGGCTTCCTGCCTGAATTAGACAATTGTCCAGGTATGGGTATATTTGAATATTTCTTTGCCTGCAAAATGCAATGACTGGAGCTAGGCAATTTGTGAATACCCTGGGAGCAGTAGATAAGCCAAAGGGCAGTGCAGAGAACTGATAGTGTGTGTAGCCTGCTTTGAAGCATAGCTATCTTCTGCAAGATTCTCTGATTGGGATGTGCAGGTATGCTTTCTTTAAATCTAGTGTTGCCAACCAGGCGTGTTTGCCTAGCATAGGGAGCAACTGGTGAAGAGTCAGCATCTTGAATTTTGGAATCATCAAAAAGGTGTTTAGAGTAGACAGGTCCAGGATAGGATGCCATGAACTGTCTTTTCTGGGTACCAGGAAAAGTCTCTAGTAGAAACCTTGTCCCTTTTCCTCTTCTGGTACCAAATGAATAGCCCCCATGCTTAAGAGAGAAAGTACTTGCTTTTGGGCCTCTGCCCACTGGTTTGGGGGTAGATCTGGCCATCCGCTTGGTGTTGATAATGTGAGGAAGCGAAATCTGTATCCCTGGGATACTATATTTAAAACCCATTAGTCCTGAGTTGTAATGAGTTCCCAGTTCTCTGCATGAAGAGCAATCTTTCCCCCCCAAAGGGGCAGTCAGTTGAGAAGTGCTTGGAAGTTTTAAAAAGAAGTCATTGAGACAGTTTACCATGGTGGGAGTTTTATTACTCCCCGATTTAGAAGTGGAGGCCCCCCCACTGCTTAGTCCTCTGCGTACCCTGGGACTGAAGCCTGGGAGCTCTGCTGGATCTGGGTTTGGACTGAGAAGGTCTGGAAGAGGCAGGAAAGGACCAGTTCTTGGAAGGCTAATGCCTACTAAACCTTGGAGGTTGTTCTTGTAAAAAATCTTTAACAGTTTGCATAGATTTAGCTTTTTCCTCCATCTTTTTAACAACTACTTCTGCCTTGTTGCCAAACAGGCGGTCCTGGTTTAAGGGAGCATCCAGTAATTTTGCTTTAACATGATCTGGCAAGGATTTCTCCTTAAGCCAAGCATGCCTTCTAAATATAGACCCAGTTACAGCAGCCCTGCAAGATGCCTCTAGTGAATCAAAACCACATTGCAAAGTATGTTTTCCAACTTGTTCAGCTGAATGCAGTAAATCCTGTAAATCCTTATTTTCAGTACAATCAGGAAACAACATCATTTTTTATTTAAGCAATCCAATAATATGCTGCTGATACTTTAACATATGAAACTGGCAGTTTAAGGCCCTAATGGCCAAAGTTGCAGAAGTGTATACCTTCTTACCCCATCTATCTAGCGCCCTGGAGTCTCTATCAGAGGGGGTAGGATTTTTGGCAGTAGTAGCTTTAATGCCCTTGGGTCCCTGTGAAATAGTCTCAGGATCTGCAGTAGGATTTTTAAAAAGGAACTTGTGAGAGTCAGGGACCCTGTAATATCTATCAGGTTTTCTGGGAGCAGGAGGTAGAGAGTCAGGGGCCAAGCTAGATTCCGAAAAGGCATCATCAACAATGACTAGTACAGGAGGTATGGCTAAAAGCCTGTACTGGGGCAGTAGTAAGAAATCCCTAAGCCTCTTTTTAGAATCAGAGAAATCCTGACTTTCCCAACGAAAATCCACCCTGAGAGTATGCAAGGTTTCACCAAAAGAGAAATTTTCTGGGGGAGAAGCAGAGGGAATACAGTCCTCAGCATCTGAATCTTCATAGGTAGATAAGGGTAAATCCTGGTCATCAGAGAAAACAGAAAATTCAGAATCCTGGTCAGAAGTATCATAAGCAAACTCAGTCCTAGGTCTCTTAGAGGGGGAAGTCTGGCTTCCCCTGATTAAACTAATAAGGTCTTCAGCCATTCTTATCATTTGTTTTTAGGCATAGAGGCCTGACCATGTGTTCTGGGCGTCAGTTTTCTAGGCATGGTTCGAGTTTTAGGCTTGGAAGAAGAAGATGGCATCTGTTTAATGTGCAAGTCAGTAGGCCTGAATACACCCTCAGAAGCCGGTGCCTGCACAGCGGCTCTGGACCCATCCAAGGTAGAGACATCCGCAGGTTCCACAGTTGAAGCATCTCATGGCATACCGGACTCCAAATGGGTCTCAGCAGAGGCCTGTGAATCTGAAGTAGTGGGTATCAGGGGCTGCGAAAGCGCCTCACCGAGTACCAGTGAACTGGCGACTGGCTTAGGAGAAGCGTCGTCGGCAGCTTTGGACCTAGGCAGCCTGTGTCTATCTTTATCTTTGTGCTTTTTCAGAATGTCGGTAGTCGGATTGCTTACCAAAGACATATCAGGATAATTGAACCGAGCACCAAAATATTTAGAAGCGAAAATATACAGACGATGGATAGTTCGTGGTTTAAATAAGGCACAAAACCGAACCTAGGCAAGGAATACAGTACGAATGAAAATCTTTATGAGGTACTTGCTTTCCATAAGTAAAGCAATTATTTACTTTTACTGACATTGGTTTAGAGCAAGAAAAAGTTTCCCCAACGGGGTACTTGGCTTTTAGTTGAAGACTTCGGTTCTGAAACACGAAAATTTCAGGAGTCGGACGACCGGCACTTACAAACTGCTTCTGCTTCGGGCACCGCATGGCAAGAAAGACTGGTGTAATGGCTTCGGCTGCATGTTTTATACCCCTGACGACCTGACGTCATGGAAGAAGGGACAGCAACCAAAGCAGGGCCCAAGACTTTGTTAATCAGGCCGACTGAGGGCTACTGCAAGCAGATAACCCCCAAATGTGATGACTGCAACAGTGAAACACGAAGAACATCAGTGCAAACTGCCCAGAGAACAGGCTCACTCATTTCATTCATTTTTAAAGATTTTTTTTATAATTAACAGTGACTGGGGTGGCTTTGAATGAGAGCAGCATATTCAAATATATTATTATGGTCATTACAATAGCTGGTGTGTGTGAGATGAAGAAGTAGGTTGAAACTGAAATACATTAATGCAGTATGATCATTACAGTGATTTGAGTGAGGATGTCTGGATATGAAAGACATCAGCACATTGAAATATATTAATGTAGTCATTATTTTTTTTATTTTCTTTGCAATCAAAAAGGTGATCACTACAAAGCAGCTAACAGTATTCTTTTATCACTGAGCATGCACTCTTCTCTTCCTGGACAGTTTTTCTCAAACATATTTTTACTTTTACTGGCAAGACCCCAGATTTTTTTAATCACTGTATTATCCACACATAAATTGAACCTCTTTTTAAGGCCAACGTTTTGGCATAAATTTCACAAATTATGGGCATATACTGTACACTATTCTTCTTAGCACTGATATTCAATTCAATACAACTCAAGGGCGCCAATTCATTTTTTAATTATTAACTCTTCCATATAATCTTCCTTAATATTCTGATAAATCTTTTGTGTTTACCTAATCAGTTCATCTTCCCACAAAAATTTTAATCTCACTTACCACTTTCTGACACATTCCATGATTTCTTCCTGCCACTATAATTCTCTTAGACATCATTTATTATAACATACGCATACATTGTTTACACACATATATATTGTTTTATTTCAAACTTAAATAGACAAATCTGATATTTCCTCCTCTGGCATTTTTTTCTATCATGTTCTCTCACCCAAGACAATTTTCTTTCATTTCTCAAAGTCACTTCAATACAACTTAAATTACCTTATGAGATTGATCACTTCTTTTATTCCAACTCTTTCTTTATAATCTCCAAATATATTTTCAATATTTTCTTGAATTAATACAATTCTTCCAATGAATTATATAACTCCCTCATGCCAATACAAACTTTTCATAAGTTTATACCCTCTTCGTGTACATTTGTGTACAAACCTTTAAATTGTCAGAAATATCTTTCTTTTTATCACGCTTTCCTAAATAACCCATTAACTGCTGTAAGACCAGAAAATCTGTCAACACTTCCTTCAAAAACACATTTATACCATTGTGTCCAATAACAATTGCTGTTCCAAGCCTCTCTTCTAAAGGGAGTTTTCTTTCCTCCATTTAAGTACTCGTATTCATAGGCTTAAAGGTACTTCGCAGGTTATTGATCAGTGACTATCTTTAGAAGCCCAGCCCTGTACTGCCGTAAGTTTTTAGCCCTTGTAATTTAAGTACAAATAACGCAGAGCCAGGCAGAACATCTACATGTTATCCCTATCCATAAGAGATAAGAGTGCTAAACCGGGGTGAATTAGTGGTTTCACATCCATTCATCCAAACTATGGAGAGAGTTTGTGACAGATTTTGCTTTATATGGAGAGGTAGATGATTCCAAAGTAGTGGTATTCTCTGGGATATATATATCTATCCCTCCAACATGTTCTACTTATGATGCAGAACAGATTAAGATTTCTTATGGGGGTGCTTACACCAACAGACTTGTGGATGTGGAGCAGATGTGACAGAAAGTACAGTTGTGTACCTACCATAAATGTAGATGTTCGAGTGTATTCACTGTTGCAGTCATTACTCTTGGGTTTATCCTGCTGGCAGGCTACCCGCAGTCGGCCTGAATTCCAAAGTCTTGGTCCGGCGTCGGTTGCTGTCTCCTCTTCCCTGACGTCAGTGCGCCAGGGGTATAAAAGATGCAGCCAACACCATTTTTTTTCAGTTTTTCTTGCCCCAGATGTCAGGTGTCCCCAAAAAGGTAGGCTAAAAAATTATGCCAATAAACATGTCCAAAAGCAAACATTTCCTTCATCTACAAGCAAATACACCACATAGGTTATATAGAATAGAGCAGTAGAGAGAAGACCCAGCAAAAGAAAGGGGGATGGAGGGAGGGTAACCTAGACTGCAACAGTGAATACAATCGAACATCTACATTTATGGTAGGTACACAACTGTACTATGTTCATCGTGTTTCACTGTTGCAGTCATTACTCTTGGGTTGAATCCCAAAGCTGAGGATGGGTGGCTAGGCTAAATAGGATTAGGAGAGGCTATGAGGCCCTGCAGAACTGCAGTGGCAAAGCCTGCTCTGGATTTAGAGTAGAGAGGTAAGTGGTAGTGCTTTGTAAAAGTGTGCACTGAACTCCAAGTTGCAGCCTCTAAGATATCTTTGGTTGGTACTCCTCTGAGGAAGGCTGCTGAAGTGGCTGCTGCTCTGGTAGAATGTGGCCTAATGCCCTTAGGCACTGATTTGCCATGCTGTGAGTAGCAGAAATGAATGCAATGGCCTATCCATTTTGAAATAGTCTGTTTTGAGATAGCCTTTCCTTGTGATCCTGCAGCATATGCCACTAAAAGTTGTTCAGTCTTTCTGAAAGCTTTAGTTCTGTCCAAGTAGAAACGTAACTGTCTGTGTATGTCCAAAGAATGCAGAAGTCTCTCTCCCTTGTTCTGTGGGTTTGGATAAAAGGTAGGCAAGTGAATGGTTTGGTTAAGGGCCACACTGGACACCACCTTAGGCATAAATGTCGGGTTTGTCCTCAGAGAAACCCTATCTGGATGGAAAATGATAAAAGGTTCCACAGCCATGAGTGCGTGTACTCGTCTTGCAGAGGTTATTGCTAGGAGCAGAGCTGTTTTCCAGGATAAGAATTTTATATCAGCTGTTGAGGTTGGCTCAAAAGGAGGCAATGTGAGTTTTCCAAGACATAACTGAGGTCCCATGCAGGTATTGGTGCTCTCCTTGGAGGTCTTATGTTTTTGGCCCCTCTGAGGTACTGCCTTATTAAAGGATGAGAAAAGATAGGTGGTTCCGTATTGTAATGGGCTGAAATGGCAGAGGCATGGATCTTAACTGATGAAAAGGATAAGCCTTTGTCCAGCATCTTAGTTAAATATTGTAAAATCTGAGGAATATTTGGTACACATGTATCAATTCCTTGTGCCTGGTTCCAAGCACAGAATCTCTTCCATTTTTCTACATAAGATTTTCTGGTACTGGGTCTCCTGGCCTCCAAAATAACATCCATCACAGCTTTGGAGAGAGGAGTGCTCTGAATGGCTACATTATCCGCCATGCTGCCAGATTTAAGGTCCTGAGTTGGCTGTGCAGGATCCGATTGTTTTGTTGAGTCAGTAAGTGAGAAATTTGAGGCAATGTCCAGGCTCGACCTTGAGACAAGTTCTTTAGGATTGGGTACTAGTGCTGGTGTGGCCAGTCTGGGGCAATCAGTATCATTTTTGGCTTCTCTTGTCTGACCGTTAGGAGTACCTTGGGGAGGAGAGGTAGTGGAGGAAAGGCATATACTGTTAGGTTTTTCCAGCTGAAGGATAAGGCATCCACTTTCCATGCTTGCTTGTGATAAGTCCTTGTGCAGAATCTCTGTAGTTGGCAGTTGTGAGGGGAGGCAAATAGATCTATGTCTGGGCATCCCCATTTCCTTGTTATCATGTTGAAGACTTGTGGATCCAGTTTCCACTCATGGGGATCCATGAGGTTTCTGCTTAGTTAGTCTGCCAGAGTATTTATTTTTCCTGGCGGGAATTGTGCTTGCAGGTGAACTTGATAAGTCAATGCTTTGTCCCACAAAGTCATGGCTTGTCTGCAGAGGGGGTACGAATGTGTACCTCCCTTCTTTGTTTATGTACCACATGACTGTAGTATTGTCCGTCTTTATCAGTAGTTGTCCTGGATGAAGTAGACCCTTGAAAGCTGTCAGGGCATTCTGAACAGCTAGCATCTCTTTTTGATTGATATGAAGATGCATCTGGCTTGTGGGCCATGTGCCCTGAATACAATTTCCTGCCATGTGGGTCCCCCAGGCGTAATCTGATGCATCCATAGTTAGTGTCTGCCTGGCTGTGGGTAAAGTGAATGTCTGTCCCTTGTTGTGGTGACAGGCCTGTGCCCACCATCGAAACTCCTGCTGCAGGCAGGGAATGACGGTAATTAATGTTCCCAGGCTGTGGCAATGTTGAGTCCAAACACTTTTTAGATACCACTGAAGTTTCCTCATATGCAGTCTGGCATATGGAATTAGCAGAATGCAGGATGCCATGAAGCCCAAAGCCTGCAGAATTTTTCTTGCAGATAGCTGGGTCTTTGCTGCCAACATTTTGAAGTAAGAAGTCAGTTGCCTTTGTTTGTCTGGTGTGAGATAAGCCATCTGGGCAGTTGTATTTAAGCTTGCACCCAGGAATATTATCTCTTGAGAGGGTACTAGTTTTGATTTCTTTTCGTTTACTGTGTACCCTAGGCAAATTAGTAATCTTTTTACAAACACCAGATGCTTTAGCAGACTGTCCTTGTTCTCTGCTTGAATAAGGCAGTCGTCCAAGTAAGGATATATTGGAATTCCTCTTTGTCTGCAAAATGCAATTACTGGTGCCAGGCATTTTGTGAAGACCATGGGAGCAGTAGATAAGCCAAAGGGCAGTGCAGTGAATTGGTAGTGCATTGAGCCAGCTATGAATCTGAGGTATCTTCTGCAAGATTGTCTGACTGGGACATGCAGGTATGCCTCCTTTAGGTCCAAAGTTACAAGCCAAGCCTTCTTGCCCAGCATGGGCAGAAGCTGCTTAAGTGTCAACATTTCGAATTTTGGAACGCCCAGAAATGTGTTTAGAATAGACAGGTCCAGTATTGGTCTCCAGGCTTTGCCCTTTCTGGGTACCAAGAAGAGTAAAATCCTCGTCCCTGCTCTTGCTGTGGTACTCGCTGAATGGCCCTCATGTCCATGAGGGATGAAACTTGCTTTTGTGCCTCTGCCCACTGATTGTGTGGCAGGTCTGGCATACCTTTTGCCCTTGGCAGGGTTTGAAAGTGGAACCTGTAGCCCTGAGCCACTACGTTCAAGACCCATTTGTCCTGGGTGATCATGTGCCAATTTTGTGGAAAAAGTGCTAGTATTCCCCCTAAGGGGGCTGCCAAAAGATAAGTGCTTGGTTCTGGTAGAGGAAAGTCATTGTGACGGTTTCCTGTATTGCTGTGATTTGTCTCCTCCGCTTTTGGAGGTACAAGCACCCCACTGTTTAGGCTTGTATGAGCCTTGGGGCTGGGATCTGCCTCTGGGGCGTCTGTATCTGCCTCTTTGTGGCCTGTCTAACACTGGAAAGGACCAATTCTTTCTAGGCCAGTTCCTGCTAAATCTGGGTGGCTGCACCTGTTAGAAATCCTTAACTGCCTGCATAGATTTTGCTTTGTCCTCCATTTTCTTCAACACCTCTTCTGCTTTAACACCAAACAAAGTATCATGCTGTAATGGAGCATCTAATAATTTTGCTTTAACATGATCAGGCAGATTCTGTTCCTTTGACCAAGCATGCCGCCTAATGACAGAACCCGTAACAGCAGCCCTGCAAGAGGCCTCCAGAGAATCAAAACCACCTTGCAAAGTATGCTTTCCCACTTGTTCAGTTGCATGCAATAAATCCTGCATTTCCTTGTTTTCTGCACATTCAGAATTTAACATTTTCTGTTTAAGCAGTGACATTAAGTATTGCTGATATTTAAGCATATGAAATTGATAATTTAAAGCCCTCGCAGCCAAGGTAGCAGAAGTGTAAACCTTTTTCCCCCATCTGTCCAGTGCCCTTGAATCCCTATCAGAGGGGATAGGGTTTTTTGCAGTGGAAGCCTTGACCCCTTTGGGACCCTGAGAAATAGTTTCTGGGTCAGCAGCAGGGTTTTTATAAAGAAACTTATGTGAATCAGGAACCCTGTAGTAACTGTCTGGCTTAACAGGTGCAGGGGGTAAAGAGACAGGAGACAGGCCGGACTCTGAGAATACATCATCTACAATGTCTAAAACAGGAGGGATAGCAAGAGGCCTGTGCTGAGGTAGTAAAAGAAAATCTCTGAGCCTTTTCTTAGATTCTGAGTAGTCTTGGCTCTCCCAGTGGAAGTGCTCCCTCATGGTATGCAGGGTTTCCCCAAAAGAATAATCCTCAGGAAGGGAGGCTGAAGGGATAGATTCTTCAGCATCGGAATCCTCATAGGGAGGGAGAGAGTATTCATGGTCAGAAGAGGAGTCAGAGGAAATTGAAACCTGATCTGAAGATTCATATTCTGTCTCTTGCCTAGGCCTCTTATCAGGAGGGGGATGGGAACCCCTGATCAGGGAGCATCTGTTTTTTAGGCATGGAGGCCTGTCCATGGGCTTGCTGCACTTGTTTCTTTGTCTTTAGTGGTGCATTAGTCTTTGCCTTTGAAGCTGTAGTCAGTTTTATATATAACTGTGCAGGCCTGAAAACACCCTCAGAAGTTGATGCCTGCTCAGCAGCTCCGGACCCATCTGAAGGAATATTTTCCAAGTGTCCAATACCTTGAGTTTCCAGAGGCCTAGGCTGCTCCACGTGGGAGTCGGATGCGGCCTGCGGCTCTGAGGTAGCGGGTGTCAGGGGCTGCGAAAGCACCTCACTGAGAACCGGCGACTGGCTTAGAAGAAGCCTCATCAGTTTTGGACCTCGGATGCCTGTCCTTTTCCTTGCATTTCTTGTGAATTGCGGTAGTCAGATGGCTATCCGACGACATTGTGTAATTAAATCTTCGGCCAAAGTAATGAAATGCAAAATCTTACCGACGCTTAATAGTGCGTTGGTTAAATCTAGTACAAACCCTGCAATTAGCAATGTCGTGATCAGGGCCTAGGCAAGGAATGCAATAAGAATGGAAGTCCTTATGAGGTATTTGTTTCCCACAAGAAATACAATTATTAACTTTTTCTGACATCGGTCTGGAGCAAGAAAAAAGTTTCCCCAACGGGGTACTTAGCTTTAAATGAAAACTTCGGATCTGAAATTCGAACACGAAAATCGCACGAGTCGGCCGACCGGCACTTGCGAACTGCTTCCGCTTCGGGCACCGCGCGGCAAGAAAGACTGAAGAAAATGGCGTCGGCTGCATCTTTTATACCCCTGGCACACTGATGTCAGGGAAGAGGCGACAGCAACAGACGTCGGACCAAGACTTTGGAATTCAGGCCGACTGCAGGTAGCCTGCCAGCAGGATAACCCAAGAGTAATGACTGCAACAGTGAAACATGACGAACATCAGGGTTTCAGTTTTTTTTCAGTGTTCAAGCCCTTAGGCCATACTGATTACAAAGACACTGCATTTTAAAACACTCAATATTTGGTGACAACTTAATGTCAATTGGTATATAATTCCAAATTCTTGGAATAGTTTCAGTTATAAAGTTCCACCTTAATAGTGTTCTGTAAATAAAAGGTATTAATATTGTCATACCTGTGTTCTCTCATACTAGTAGAAAGAGAAATGTTATATACAAGTTGTAGCAATTCATTCCCCAAATGTTGCATGCACTAATAGCTTTTCCTCTAGTGTGCCTCTAATATAGTGCAAACAAAGTTTACAGTTTTACATCTATCAGAATAAGATAAATAATAAATTGAGTGCATTTGTTTTATAAATGTTCTTTGGACAGACTCAAGTAATGCTAGTTGATGCCTACTGAACAGGCAAAACATGCTACCGTATTCTAAAATACTGACTGGATGCACATCTTATATACATTTACCAATCCATCCCATTAGTGATAATGCACCCTTTTTAATAATAGTTATAGGAGTAAAAAAAAAAGAAAATCACATGAAATATGCATACCCAAAATATTATAATTACCCGTTTCAGATAAGTGAATTATTTAAAAACAAAAGTGATCTTATTAAAAGATTACCAAAATACATTATTTTACATTTATCAAGGCTGAAGTTCGAACCAACATTTGCCCAAGAAGAAAGCTGTCCCAGAAATTCAGATGTAAATGTCAAGGCTGCAGCCTTAACAATTACAAATCCAATCTTCCAATCATCAGCATATTTATCTTGCTAACACTGACTATTTATAGGATTAGTTGATAGTAGTAAATTGAAAGAGAGAGCCAGTTAAAAACCCTGTGGCACTCCAAACAATACATTAAGAAAGCTAGAAAGATGACCTTTACCTGCTAACAGCCAACAACCAAAAATAATCCAATTAAACAAAATGGGGTTATAGTTGTAATGCTTCAGTGTTGGAATAACAGAACTAAGAGAAACCATATCAAAAGCTTTAGCTAGGACTTCGTAATTAACACCAATGAGGTGATCAATAGCCCAAAATACTTGGTTATAAAACACCAAGTCTGAATGTGTTGCTCTACCAGGGCAGAATCCATGTTGGTATAAGCCCATACTTCCACTGTGCTTCTTAAGAGTCTGAATGTTAATTCAGTAAAACTCTTTCATAACACTTACACAGAATAGACGCAAGAATGATAGGTCTGTAATTTTGTAGATTGTTCTTGTCACCCTTGTTATGAATATGTGAAATAATTGACTTTTTCCAGATGAAGGGTACTATGTTATACAATGGACACTACCACATAACTAAGTATTAAAACTCATGTACAACACTGGCAACGCTGTACTTTTTAAGCCAAGAATCATCAAAACAGGGTCCAGGGATGCCTTATTTGCCAGGCAAAGATCACCTATCAGAAGTCTGTATTATACCAAGTAAAGAGACATGGCTTTATGGGGGTTTGGAGTAGGACATTGTGTCAACTTCCTGTATTCTTTTTGTAAGGAGCCTTTGTGGATGTTTCCAGCATCAGAACTACTAGACTAAAAGACCTAAATTTTGCTTGCAACATAAATAGGACATACTGGAGAGACAGATACATTTTGCAGAGAATTTCCATTCTGTGGAACAGGCTACCCATCTATTTGAAGCAGAGTTCCTCCATATACCTATTTAAAAATGTGGACCTAATGGTGGGATAATCGGATATGACCTCCTGGTCTGGCGCCTGTGTGTCTGATGGACAGAGGCAGTCAGTAAACTACTACTCGTACAAAAATTTGTGGGTCACATTTGGGTTACATGGCTAGGACTGAAAGGGCTCTAGTGGTTGTTAACCTAGTATACACCAATGAACTTGTGAATACCCAAATATGGGACAGTGAAAAACGCCTTTGCGAGGTCTACATACATGGTGTGTACTGACTTTCTCACATCCATTGCTTCAGTAACCTTTTCAAACAAGGTCAGCCAAAGTATGTAAGACAAGATCTGCCTTTGACAAAACTGAACTGGCTTGGGTCAAGAATTAAGAAGTTATGTACTCACCATAACATTCCATCTAAGTAGGTGGCTTCATTTGTCTGCAACCTGTGGGTCTTGGATCTGATATCGGATCCGAGCCGGCAACTTGTAGCATAGCTATGGATCCGAGCAACTAGCTCCTCCCCTCACCCATAATCCCCTGCCAACCTCCCATGACCTCAGATCAAGTTTGCCCCTCTATGGATACCTGAAAAGGTGCTCCAATAAGCATAATAGCTAGAACAATATAACAGGACCAAGTTCTGAAGGCCAGGGGGAAGGAGGGGGGGATGGTTGCAGACAAATGAAGCCACCTACTCAGATGGAACGTTATGGTGAGTACATAACTTCTTAATCTGGAGTAGGGACTTCATTTGTCAGCAAACTGTGGGACAGAGTCCCCAGCTACCTGAATCTTGGGCGGCCATCATGTAAGAATGTTCCGGAGCACTGCGGAGCCAAAGGATGCTCTCCCTCTAGAAATTCTGTCCAGTTTGTAGTGGTTAATAAAGGTATGAGATGAGGCCCAAGTAGCTGCCAAACAAATATCGTCCAATGGCACTCTAGATTTAAAAGCAGCAGAAGTAGAGATGGAGCGAGTGGAATGTGCACGTACTCCCTCAGGTGCGGGCCTCCCGGAAGCTTGGTTGGCCAGAAGAATACATTGAGAAATCCAAAGTGACAAGGTGTCCTTTGAAACGGCTTTACCTAAAATGAAATTTAGCAAAGGAGACAAACAGCTGATCAGATTGTCTGTGACCAGCTGTCCTATGAATATAGAAATGCAGCTGCCTGTGTACATCTAAAGAATGCAGCTTGTACTCTCCTTTATTTTGATGCTTAGGAAGGAAAACCGGTAAGTTGATGGACTGATTGATATTTATTTCTGATGCCACCTTGGGAAGGAAGGAGGGATTGGTCCTGAGGTACACTCTGTCCAGATGGAAGACCAAGTAAGGAGGCTTTACGGAGAGGGCTTGGAGTTCCGAAACTCTCTTGGCTGAAGTGATGGCTACCAGGAATGCTGTTTTCCAGGACAAATGTTTGAGATTGACCGATGTGGCTGGTTCAAAGGGAGAAGCGGTCAAGGCTTGAAGGACTAAAGAAAGATCCCAAGGGGGTATGGCTTCTTTGACAGGGGGCCTGAGTAGAAAGGTGCCCTTGAGAAAAGTTTTGCACAATTTAGCTGACATCAAAGGACCTGTCTCATGACCCACATGGTAATGGGAGATGGCAGCCAACTGTACCTTGACTGTCGAACAACTAGCTCCTTGCTGAAAGAGTCCGGTTAGAAAATCCAGTACGGACGGTAGAGGGGCAGTGAAGGGATCCAGATTATGATGTTCCGCCTAGACGGAAAAGCGTCTCCATTTACTGCGGTATATTTTCCTGGTGGAAGGCTTATGTGCTGCCACCAGGATGGCTTTGACTGGTGAAGAGATACCAGGATTCCTGACTAAGAGTGGAACTGGAGCAACCAAGCTGTGAGCTTCAGGTTGACCAGATTTGGGGTCTGTAATTCCGATGGATGGGAGATTAAATCCGGAGTGGGATCCAGAATCCAAGGAGGATTCACTAGATGAGACCACAGGTAAGGGAACCAAGTTTGCCAAGGCCAGAATGGGGCAATGAGGATCATTCTGCTCCCCAACCGCGAGGCTTTCTGTAAGAGCTTTAGCATCAGGGGTAGAGGAAGGTATGCATAGAGTAGACCGGGCGGCCAAGCATACACCAAAGCGTCTCTCGGGGCTTCCCCTGGTGGGGGAATCAGAGCGAAGAAGCTGTTGCATTTTGTATTTAAGGGAGAAGCAGAGATCGCAGCAAGGTTGTCCCCATTTTGCAAATATCTGCTTCGTTACTAGTGGGTTGAGAGACCACTCGTAGGGGGGAAAGAATGGTGCGGCTGAGTTTGTCCGCCAGAATGTTGGCCCGCCCCGGAATGTGCGTTGTGATCAGAAAGCAGTTGGTAGAAATCGCCCATTCCCACACTCTCATGGCTTCTCGGCATAAGGGGTAGGATCTGGTTCCCCCCTGTTTGTTGATGTACCAAACAACAGACATGTCTGTCTGACTGAATTGCAATCGTTCCTACGGGGAGGAGATTCTGAAGTGCCTGCAAATCCAACAGCACCGCTCTCATCTCCAGAATGTTGATATGCAAGGAGGTCTCTGTATCGTTCCACATGCCTTGGACTGTCCTGCCCGTGTAATGCCCCCCCCAACCCGAGGCGAGAGGCGTCCGTGGTCACCGTGGCGAGAGGGTGAGGAGTGCAGAAGGGTCGGCCTATATGGAGGTCCGGTGATTGAAGCCACCATAACAGGGCCCTCCTGCAAACCTTGCTGATAGAGATAGGGTGGCAGAGAGGGAGAGATTGGAAGGACCATTGCACTTGGAGGGTCCACTGCAGTACCCTCATATTTAGGCGAGCACATGGAAGAAGCGTTATTGCAGCCGCCATGGAGCCCAGTGCCCTCAGGACCAATTCCGCCGGTGGAGCTTCCGATTGTAGGATGGCCTGCACATGCAATCTCAGATTCTGTAGTCACTCCGAGGTCAGGAAGACTCGTAGATCCCTGGTATCTAATCTGGCCCCTACAAACTCTATTACTTGTGTCAGAGCAAGGGAAGATTTGTCCGCATTGATTGTGATGCCTAACCTGGAGGCTAGGCGGAGAAAGTAATCTCTGGCTGAGCAGAGTAGATGCCTTGTTGGGGCGGTTAGAAGCCAGTCGTCCAGGTACGGAAAGACCTGCATTCCCTGGAGTCTCAGGTGGGCCGCTATCACTGCTAAAACTTTGGTGAACACCCTGGGGGCTGTGGTGAGGCCAAAGGGAAGGACCCTGAACTGATAATGACTGGCTCCCAGCCGGAAGCGGAGAAACCTCCTGGATCGTCTGTCCATTAGGATATGGTAGTATGCATCCTTGAGGTCTATAGAGCACATCCAATCGCTCTCCCGTAAGAGGGGGAGAATGGACTGAAGAGTGACCATTCGGAATTTTTCCCTGGTTACCGACAGGTTCAAGAGGGAAAGATCTAGAATTGGTCTCAAGTCCCCCGTCTTTTTTGGCACCAGAAAGAACCTGGAGTAAAACCCTAATCCGAGCTGGTCTTGGGGGACGGGTTTGATGGCTCTTTTTTCTAACAGCCGCTGGATTTCTAAGGCTGCAGCCTCCCTCTGATCGGGTGGAACATCGGGGAGGCTCCTGAGTTTGGGGACATGATACATTGGAATTTTGTAGCCTCTGGATATGATACGAAGCACCCAGCGGTCTGATGTGATGGACTCCCATGCCACCAGATGCCTCGAGAAATGCCCCCCGACTGCCTCCAGAACAGAGCAGTCGGGCAACCCATCAGGGCTGCTGCGTGGGCCGGTCAGAGAAGGATTCTCTGGACCCAAAGTTTTTCGGGGCCCCTCTGCCCCTAGGGCGGCGTCCTCCCTGTCCTCCTCTGCCACGGAAGGACTGGTTGTCCGGAGCAGGTTGGGAATGTTGCAATTTCCAGAACCACATCTTCTTCTGTCCCTTTTGGTTCTTCGAGAAGGACCTCTGGGGAGCAGAGAAGCGGACTCGGACGGCAGACGTCTTCCCGTCCTTCTCGCTCTGAACCAGTGTTTCGCGAACGGTCTGGCCAAACAAGGCAGAACCATCAAAAGGGGCGTTGCAAAGGACGCCTTAAAGGGCTCCGCGAAGTCACAATACCGGAGCCAGGCCTGACGTCTCATGACTAGGCCCGCTCCGCTAGCTCTAGCGGCTCCCTCAGTAGCGTGGGACAAAAGCCTCATAGAGGTATTGGAGATGGACCTTAGAGTGGCCATTCGAGTGGAGTACAACTGCTTGTCCTCCGCCGACTAGCCTGACTAGCTTGGTCTGCAAAGCTACGGAAAGGATCATCATGGACCTCATAAATAAAGATATTGGGGACCTCAGACACTGGATCCTACCCAGTTCAGCTTTGTTAAGGGCAGATCCTGCCTCTTAAACCTGGTTGATTTCTTTGAAACAGTCATCAAGGCCATTGACGAGGGGAAGGTGGTCCACACAGCCTACCTGGACCTCGCAAAAGCCTTCGATACAATACCCCACTCGGGCATTATAGATAAGCTCACCAGCTTAAATATAAACCCCTATGTCACTAGATGGATTGCAAACTGGCTCAAGGACAGAACCCACATGGTTAGAATTGATGGAGCCATGTCAGACTCCAAACCAGTTACAAGTGGTGTCCCACAAGGCTCAGTCCTGGGACCTCTCTTGTTCGGTATATATTTCTCGGAGGTACAGGCCAACACGGAAGGACTGTGGCTGACCAAGTTCGCAGATGACTGCAAACTGGCCATAATCGACTCTCCAGCCGACACAAGCATCCTCCAAAAGGGCCTCATAGAAACAGACAACTGGTGCCAGAGCCATGGCCTCAAGCTAAATGCCAAAAAGTGTATAGTCATCCCCTTTGGCAAAAACAAAGTGCCCGCAAATTACCACATAGGTGGTAATCCATTAAGTACAGAAGAAGTAATTAGGGACCTGGGGACTCAAGTTGATAGCAATCTCTCATTTGACAACCACGTGGCCAAAGTGGTTAGAAAAACATTTTATATAGCCCATCTAATCATGAAGGGATTCACATCTAGATCAGGGGAGGTCATCGTGCCTCTTTACTCATCCTTCATCAGGCCCATAATGGAGTACAATGCCCCTTTTGGGATGTACCTTACCAGACACCTGCAGCAACTGGAAAGACTCCAAAAGTACCTCACCAAGAGGATCAAAGGGCTCAAACAGATGCCATATGCTGCCCGGTTAAAGAAACTCCAGCTCTACTCAGTGGCATACCGCCTGTTCAGAGGCGATCTGTGCCTGACGTATAAAGCCATGTCCAACCCAGAATTAATGGACATGCTGCACCTCAGAAAATCCAAATCCCATCGAGCCACGCTCGAGAGACTTGAACCTCAGCACTGAAATAAATAGGACATGCTGGAGGGACAGATTCATAACCCAGAGGCTTCCTTCTCTCTGGAATAAAATCCCAGTCCAGGTTAGGCAGAGTCCCTCATTGACTCTCTTCAAGAGGAATCTTGATGAGTGGATGGGAGATTGTAGGTTTACCCCGGGTATCACTTCTGTGTCACTGTTAGACAGAGGCACAGTATACTAACCTCGAAAAAGGGCATAGCAAAATAAATTTAAAATGGGTGGCGAAAGCCAAACACATTCTGGCTAGGCTTATAAATGCCCTAGGGCAGATAGCCTAGTATGAACCTATGAACCTATGACATGGACTCAGGGGGGGAAGCAGCATATTCTTTGATAAGATCCCGCTGCATCCTGATGACATGTGCCATGTAGTTCAGAGACATTACCGAGAAGGTCGCTGAACTAAAAACCCGCTTCCCAAGGCGATCCATCGAGCGGGACTCCTTGCTCGGTGGATGGACCGAGGGGCTCTCCTGAGCTAGTTCCCTCTTCGTGGCTGCTGCCGTCAACAAGGCATCTACGGGGGGACCCTTGCTCCAGTGGGACCTGTCTGCAGGGGGGGCTCAGTATCCTGTCCGGGCGTTTAGGGACTGGCTCCACAGTGTCCGGCTCCTTCCACGCCCTGGTGCTAATAAGGTCCACCAGGGGGTCGGCCGGAGGGGACACCCAAGAGGTAGACGGGCCTACTTTGAATGCCTCCAGGAACACGGACTCGTCAGAGGAAGCCTTGGGGGCAGACCACCCACCTCTGATCCTAAGCATTTCCATGATGTCTCCAAAGGAGACATCCTCCGAGGGTGACCTTGGGGAGCCTTCCCCTTCATCCAAGTCCGTGTCCTCTGTTAAGGACTCGGGGGGGGAGTCCACGTGCCTCCTCTTACACTTGTGCTTGCGAGGCACTTCCTCGGGGGGGGCTGTCCGAGGAAGTCTCACCAGCAATATCTTGTTCCAATGGAACAACCTGGGACATCGAAGCAGGCTGTCCCTGTGGCCGGGTGATGGAAGCCTGAGCCAGCAGAGAGGGAGTGCCGGGTGGAGCCGAGGCAAGGGCCGGGAGTCTGGATGCTCTCGACAGAGCCCTCTCCACTACATCGAAGGCCGAGAGGGAGCCACTCTCCCTGCGCTCCGAAAGTCGACTCCCACTTGGATCCGATGAAGGGATCGGAACCGGCACCGAGACCGTCGGATCCGAGGGACCAGTGTGCTCCGACCAGGACGGAGCCGAAGGCACACTGAAACCCTCGGATCCAAGCTCAGCCCACAGCTCTGAGAGGTCGGATCCGACGATGGAACCGACAAACTCGAGGGCAGGGTCGGAACCGAAGTACCCAGTACTGTTGGCGCCGACCCACCCCCGGCTCCAACGCTGCCCGGCTCCGAACGCTCTGAACCCGGAAAGTGGGTCGGAGAAGGAGCAATCGGAGCAAAGAAAGGGGTCGAGCTCCCCCCTGAAGGGGGGGAGGCAAGAGCGCTCCCATCTGCAGCTGGGCCTGGATGAACCTTCACATCATCCGGTCCAAGTCTGCATCTGACAGGCTGTATGTAGATCTCGAAGAGGCCACCATGGCAGGCCTGGAGTGCCGCCTCGATGACCTCGACGGAGATCGGGTCTCCTCCTCCTTGGGTCCCGGGGAGAAGCAAGAAGATCAGAGCCGAGGAGGAGGAGACCTGGAAGCCTTGGAGGGAGAAGCCCGCTTAGCCGGGGGGGGGGGGGCCGAAGCGGAGGCCTCGGCCCGCCGCTTGTGGTGCTTCTCCCTCCGTTTCTCCCTCCTGGCCTCCCTGTCCTCCGGAGCTTTAGTGGGAGTTTGAATCCCGGCCAGGGGAAGGGGGGCAGGAGTGGCTACCACCACAGGCTGAGGAGGTGCCACAGGAGGAGTGGAGGCCGAAGCCGAATCCGGAGGCAAAAGACCCACCAGGACAAGCTTTGACCTCCGCTCTTTCAGTGCCCTGGGGTTGAACGCTGCACAAATTGTACATCCTGAAGAGAGGTGTTCAACCCCAAGGCACCGAACACACCGAGTGTGGCCATCAGCCGGAGATAGCTTATGGCCACACTAGGTGCATTTAGAAAAAATGGGTTTTGGGGCCTCTGCCATACCCAAAACTAAAGTACGCTACACAAGCAGACAGGCCCCAAACACAAACACACAGACACACTCTTAACGACCAGCAAGGGGAGGGTGGAAACCAAAAAAAAATTAAACTAGAGAGGAACCTAACCACTCACACAAATTACAAATACAACTTTGACAAGAAAAACTGAAAAAAATTCACTTATCTGTCGATAAGACGCTAGGAGCTCTAAAATCTAGCTACACACTCAAGCGCGACAAACTGGATCTGAGGTCATAGGAGGTTGGCAGGGGATTATGGGTGAGGGGAGGAGCTAGGAGCTCGGATCCATAGCTATGCTACAAGTTGCCGGCTTGGATCCGATATTGGATCCAAGACCCACAGGTTGCTGACAAATGAAGTCCCTACTCCAGATGAATAGTTTACTAGTGTGAACTAGTATGACCGACTAAACGAAACTAAACTATGTACTGCATTAGTAAACTATGTATTGTGTGATACATTCAAGGAAGTACAGTTTTGTACCTACCATAAATGTAGATGTTCGAGTGCTAATACAGCTGCAGTCATAACAGATGGGTTCTCCTGGCATCAGGCAGGTCCTCGGTCGGCCAAATTCCAAAGTCTAGGTCCAGCGTCGGTTGTCACCGCTTCTTCCCTGACGTCAGTGCGACAGGGGTATAAAAGAACCAGCCGACGCCATTTTCTTCAGTTTTTCTTGCCCCAGATGTCAGGTGCCCCCAGAAGGAAGGCAATACATAAAATTATGTAGTAATGCAATGCAATATAATCAAAAAACAGTAGTTGCAAGCAAATACACCATAAAAGAATACCCCTAGAGGGGAAGGATGGAGGGAAACCTGGACTGCAGCTGTATTAGCACTCGAACATCTACATTTATGGTAGGTACAAAACTGTACTATGTTCATCGTGCATACAGCTGCAGTCATAACAGATGGGTAGAATCCCAAAGCTAAGAAAGGGGTGGTAGGCACTAGGTGGAACTAGGAGGAGCCAAAATGCCCTGCAAGACTGCAGTGGCAAAGCCTGCTCTAGATTTGGAGTATAATGGTAGGTTGTAGTGTTTGGAGAAGGTATGCACAGAACTCCAAGTGGCTGCTTCCAAAATATCCTTGGTAGGAATTCCTCTGAGGAAAGCTGCATAGGTGGCTGTGGCCCTGGTGGAATGAGTTCTAATGCCTGTAGGTACAGTTTTGCCATCAAAGGAATAGCAAAAACGTATGCAGTGGGCTATCCATTTTGAGATTGTCTGTTTGGAAATTGGCTTTCCTTGAGCTCCTACCGCATAGGCCACAAAGAGCTGTTCTGATTTTCTGAAAGGTTTTGTTCTGTCCAAATAATAACGCAGTTGCCTGTGGATGTCCAAGGAATGTAGTAATCTCTCCCCTTTGTTTTGAGGATTGGGATGAAAAGTAAGTAAATGGCCTGATTTAAAGCTACCCTGGATACAACTTTAGGCATAAAGGACGGGTTGGTTCGTAAGGAAACTCTGTCCTGATGGAAGATGATAAAAGGCTGGACAGCCATGACAGCCTGTAGTTCTGAAAATCTATGAGCTGAAGTGATAGCCAGAAGGAAAGCTGTTTTCCAGGAAAAATATTGCAAATCTGATGAGACAGCTGGCTCAAAAGGAGGCAAGGTCAGTTTTTCCAGAATGAAATTAAGATCCCAAGCAGGTATTGGTTGTTTCCTTGGAGGTCTTAAATTCTTAGCCCCTCTGAGGAACTGTCTTAAAAGAGGGTGAGAGAATAAAGGAGGATCAGTGTTGTATTCTGCAGAAATGGCTGAGGCATGGATTTTGATGGAGGAGAACGAAAGTCCACTGCTTAGCAGTTCAGCCAAATATTGTAGTATTTGAGGTAAATTCAGTTTTCCAGGGTTCTGGCTCTTTTTCTCATTCCAGACACAAAAACGTTTCCATTTTGCGGAGTAAGCTTTTCTAGTTGATGGCCTTTTGGCCTCCAAAATGACATCCTGCACCTCCTTGGAGAGTAGGGCCTGCTGTGATGCTAAGGAATCTTCCATGCGGCTAGATTGAGTGTTTTTAGCTGACTGTGAAGAGTTTTGAAGCTGTGCTGAGTCAGAAGAAGAGGCATTAGAGGTAGGGTCCATGGAGGGGAATGCGTCAGGCTCCTCAAGAGTGGGTACCAGTGTTGCCTTGGCCAGTCCGGAGCAATGAGGATCATCTTTGGTCTGTCTGCTCTGGTCTTCAATAGGACTTTGGGCAGCAGAGGAAGAGGCGGGAAGGCATAAACTGTCATTGATGTCCAACTGAAAGAGAGAGCGTCCACTCTCCAGGCCTTTGGATGGAAGATCCTCGAGCAGAATTTTGTCAATTGATGATTTTTGTGGGAGGCAAAGAGATCTATGTCTGGCCTTTCCCATTCTTGGATTATTTCTGTAAAAACTTTTGGATGCAACTTCCATTCATGTGGATCTGTCATATTCCTGCTTAGGTTGTCTGCCAGCGTGTTTTCCTTGCCTGGCAAGTACTGTGCTTGTAGTTCCATTTGTAAGTCCATGGCCATGTTCCAAAGTGACATGGCCAGTCTGCATAGGGGATAAGAATGTGTTCCTCCCTGCTTGTTTATGTACCACATAACTGTGGTGTTGTCCGTTCTTATCAATAGTTGACTTGGTTGTAGAAGGTCCTTGAAAGCTATAATAGCATTTACTACTGCTAGCATTTCTTTTTGATTGATGTGAAGGTGCTTTTCTTTTTGGGACCATTTGCCCTGAATGCACCGGTCTGTCATGTGCGCCCCCCAGGCGTAGTCCGAGGCGTCTGTTGTGATGACTTGATTTGCTTGAGGCTTGCTGAATGGAAAACCTGTGTTTGTTTGACATGCTTGAGCCCACCACAGAAATTCCTTTTGCAGACATGGAATTAGTGGTATTATTGTTTCCAAACTGTGGCTGTGTTGAGACCGTATGTTTTATAGGTACCATTGTAGTTTTCTCATATGCAGCTTCGCACATGGGATTAGTAAGATGCAAGATGCCATGAATCCCAGAGCCTGCAGGATTTTCCTTGCAGTCAGCCTGGTGTAATTTGCCAGTGTTCTGAAATATTGAATTAGTTGCCCCTGCTTCTCTGGCGTGAGGTAGGCCCATCTGGGTGTTTGTGCCCAAATTGGCACCCAGGAAAGTTATATTCCGAGAGGGTATTAGCCTTGATTTCTCTTTGCTGACTGTGTATCCCAGAGAGTTTAATAACATTATTACATAAGCCAGATGTTTCAGAAGAATGTGCTTGCTGTCCGCTTGGATCAGGCAGTCGTCCAAATAAGGGTATATTTGTATCCCTTGAAGTCTGCAGTAGGCAATTACTGATGCCAGGCATTTCGTGAATACTCTGGGCGCAGTAGATATGCCAAAGGGCAATGCAGAGAATTGATAATGGGTTGAACCTGCAAGAAATCTGAGGTATCTTCTGCAATTTTGTCTGATTGGGACATGCAGGTATGCCTCCTTGAGGTCCAATGTTACCAGCCAAGACTCCTTGCCCAGCATGGGAAGAAGTTGCTGTAGAGTGAGCATCTTGAATTTTGGTACGAGGAGGAATGTGTTTAGGATGGAAAGATCCAAAATAGGTCTCCAATCTTTTCCCTTCCTTGGCACCAGAAATAGCCTGGAATAAAAACCTTGACCTTGTTCGTGTGTAGGTACCTCTTGAATAGCTTTCATGTTTATAAGATCTGAAATTTGCTTTTGTGCCTCTGCCCTTTGATTGTGTAGCAGTTTTGGCATGCCTCTCATTTTTGGAAGGGTATGAAAATGGAATTTGTAGCCTCTGTTTATAATGTCCAGGATCCATTTGTCCTTTGTGACAACATGCCAATTTTTGAGAATAGTGCCAGCTTTCCTCCTAAGGGGCTGCCATCTGAGACCTGGTTGGCCTGCAAAGGGGAAAGTCATTGGGTTTGCTTTCTGAAAGATTGTGAGTTGTCCTTACCACCTCTTTGTGTAGGAGCTTGCCATTGTCTGCCTCTGTACGATCCTTGTGATTGTCCTCTGCCCCTCGGGCGCCTGTATCTGCCTCTTTGGGGTCTGTCTGTGGCAGGAAAGGACCAGTTTTGGAAGGCCCAGTTCTACTAAAACGTGAGGGTTGAACCTGCAGAAATTCTTTCACAGTTTGCATTGATTTAGCTTTTTCCTCCATTTTCCGTAATACTTCCTCAGCATTTGCCCCAAATAGTACATCCTTTTGAAGAGGGTCTAGTAATTTAGCTTTGACATGATCAGGCAAGGCTTGTTCCTTGAGCCAGGCATGCCTACGTATGACTGAGCCTGTAACAGCAGCTCTACATGAGGCCTCTAGAGCATCAAAACCACATTGTAAGGTATGTTTACCCACTTGTTCTGCACTATGCATCAAATCCTGCAACTCCTTCAAGTCTGGTTGTTCAGGTTGTGACATTTTACTTTTCAATTGAGATAACAGAAACTGTTGGTATTTTAGCATATGAAACTGACAGTTTAAGGCCCTCATGGTTAAGGTAGCCGAGGTATATACCTTTTTTCCCCACCTTTCTAAGGATCTGGAATCTCTCTCGGAAGGCAATGGATTTTTGGCAATGGAAGCCTTAACTCCCTTGGGCCCCTGTGAGATGGTTTCTAGGTCAGCAACATGGCTTTTGTAAAGAAATTGGTGCAAGTCAGGAACCCTGTAGTACCTGTCAGGCTTAACTGGAGCTGGAGGTAGAGAGTCCGGGTTAAGGCAGGCCTCCGAGTAAACATCATCTAGGATGTCCAAGACAGGAGGTATAGCAAGAGGCCTGTGCTGGGGTAACAAAAGAAATTCCCTGAGCCTTTTCTTGGAATCTGAATAATCCTGGCCTTCCCAGTGGAAGTGTTCCCTTAAGGTATGCAAAGTTTCCCCAAATGAGTAATCCTCAGGGGGGGGGGATACAGAAGGAATAGACTCCTCTGCATCAGAGCCTTCAAAAGGGGAGTAAGACTGTTCCTTTTCATTAGAGTGCTCTGAAATAATGGAGCCCTGATCAGAGGAGGGGGAATCTTCCTCCACTCTGGGCCTTTTGTCCGGAGGTGGCTGAGAACCTCTGATTAGAGTAATTAAATCCTCAGCCATTTTAAGCATCTGTTTCTTATGCATGGGGCCAGGAGATGGGCCCTGTGTAGCTGGTCTCTTAGGGTGCATGGTTGCTTTAGACTTGGTGAAAGCCTTGATGGAGAAAGAAGAGGAAGGTCTGAAGACACCTTGAGTGGAGGTGGACCTGTCCACATTCTGTGTTTCAACGCCAAGAGTGGCTTTGGTATCCGTAGTCGGGGTGTAGGCCGAGGAGCCTGTGACCTCGGGTACAGGAGACACCGCCAAAGATGTGTCGTCGGTAACCAGGGGCTGCGTAGGCGCTTCACTGAGAACCGGACCACGTGTAGTCGGCTTTGGCGTGGTGTCGGTAGAGGCCGCGGACCTCAAGTGTCGGTCCTTGTCTTTGCGTTTTTTAGACAAAACCGGAGTCGGAGTATCCGACGACATGGTATAGTTAAATGTTTTCCCAAAAAAATGCTGGGCGAACTCCGCCCGACGCTTAATAGTGCGTTTGTTGAATGTAGCACAAAAGTGACGGACCGAGACGTCGTGGTCTGGGCCTAAACAAGGTATACAGAGGGAATGGAAATCCTTATGCGGTATTTGCTTCCCACAAGAAATACAATTATTAATAAAAACAAGAAGAAATCCGCTAGCTGTTACCATAAAAGGTATCCTCGTATGTACTCGTACCACAATGCCAGTTGTGTGCTTCTCCAAAAAAGCAAGTGAATCGTACAGTTAAAAAATGAACATTTAATAAAACACCAAGACCAAAATGCAACACAAACAAAGGATTGAGCGCGCTTTCATCTATTCCTTCTAGACTTCATCAGAATCCATAGATAACAATGTGAAATGGTCTTAAATACATAGTCACCTGATTGTTTAATTAATTACAAATCAATTAAGTGAATTATCTTGTTATTAAATGTATTGTAACTCACTGTTGTTTATAAAAACAAGTAGTAGAAATACATAAACTGTGCACTGTAGAAACAACAAAAGCCCCATCTAAAAACATTTTTACAAAACCACTAAATAAATAATGTGCAAAATCAACCATATATAATATATACATTATGGTATACCCTAAAGGAACAAAATAATAACCAAATACATGTATATTATATAATATATACAAAAAAAGGACAATGCTCCGAGTAAGCACAATTTGTTGGATACATATAAGAACATTTCTTTTTCTGAATGGTTGGGTAGATCGTTTTCCGCGACTTTGCAGGATAAAGTGAAACAGACAACTGGTATGGACTATCATTGTTATAAAGACAAATGCAAATTACTTGAAAGTGAATTGTTTAGATATAAGAATTTATGTCTAGATAATTGGTACTTGACGCAATGCGTCGAACAAAATATAGTACCAAAAGGACTAAGATTAAACAAATTCCCCAATAACATAAGGGGGAACGATAAATTGTTTAAAACAATATCTGACCTTTTGAATGAGTGTGGCATAGCAATGTTGAAAGCAATGATTGTTAGTAATACAGAGTTAATTGAAGATATTAAAATACGGATTGATGCCTTGCATTCAGACATTACTAACGACCTGTTATTCGCACTACATGAATATAAGGATGTGTCCTGTAAAGTTTTGTACGACGTTGATGTTAGTATATCTAAAAATTACAAGAGGAAACTGGGCAAAATTGAGCGGGACCTACATGACTATAGGGAGGGGAAGGCATATACGGACCCCGGAAAATTTTATAAGAAGAAGGCCTTTATAGGGGAAGCGGTTTATGGTGCTGATAATTTTGTTAGAAGGTCCGAACCAGATTTACAACACTTCCATAGGAATAAAGGCCTGGAAAGGGGTGTGAATGTTGAAAGTCATGTTTTTTCAGACGAGAACTATTTAGAAGGAGAGTTTAACCGAGAAAATGGTTGGGAACCAGCTTTCCCTTTGGGGGAAGGGGAAGGGGTAGAGGGGGTGAGACGGTCGGAGAGACTGAGAAAACAGTACCACCCATTCTCGTATGCGGAAGCAGCAGGGAATCAACACCCGAGGCCCCGGGGGGGGGGAACAACTACAAATAAGGCCCAATTTACATACTCCACTGTTTGGTACAGTAGAACAGGATGTTTTTTTGGAAAGTGATGCCCTGAATGTGGTCTCCGATTTGGGTGATACAAGGTGTACCAATGATGGTTTTGATGGTGGGGTCAACCTCGATGTAGACAATATTATTTCCACTAAATGTAAAATTAATGTGGATAATAATTTTTACATTTATAACTTCACAGAAATAGAGGTAACTACAGCCTTTTTTGGACTTTTTACCAAGGGATTTTCATTTATCCCAATAAAAAAACCCAAAATAGAGGACCTATTACTCGATATTAAGTTATTTACAAGAAAGTTACATTTTAAGAACATTTTTGGACAAAGCGAGAATACACATTTAAACACATTTAAAAGGAAAAGTGTTCTTAACCCTCCTTTACAACACGACATTGCTAATTTTGAGAAGCAAGTCTCATACATGATCAGGGAACGTTATCAAGGAGATGACGGAGTTAAAGAATTTAGTAATATGACAAGGGACGAAGTTTCTATTTTGAAGTGGTTGCAAGGAAATGACAAAATAAGGATCATGAAACCCGATAAGGGGGGTGGAGTGGTCCTGATGGACCATTGGGATTATACTAGTAGGATGAGAGACATCCTCAATCAAGGGGACAGATACCGATTAGCATCTAGAAATGAAATGAACATCAGTTATAGGAAAATAGATTATTGGCTTGAAGACAATCTATTACAGGGGTTAATAAATATAGACCTGTATAACTACTTTAAAGTAATAAAACCGGTCATTCCGGAAATATTCGGTATCCCTAAAATCCATAAAGATGTACACAATCCCCCCCTTAGACCCATAGTGACTTCACAGTGTTCAAAAACACAGCCCCTTGCCATATTTATAGACACAAAGTTAAAAAACTTTCATAAGAATTATAAACATATTTTGGTTGATTCATGGGACTTTCTTACTAAATTTAAAGATGTTCCATATAATGATTACTTTATTTTTGTGACCATTGATGTCCGGGATTTATTTTCTGTCATACCTCACGACATAGGGTTAAGATGGTTTGAACATATGTTAGTGGAATTCAATCTTGGTGATACAACCGACTTTAGGTTAATTCTTGAAAATATGGAACTAGTTTTAAAGAATAATTTTCTGTTCTTTCAGGGGGACATATACCATCAGATAGGAGGGGTGGCAATGGGCTCTTCATGCGCCCCTACCTACGCCAACATTATTATGCTTTTTTGGGAGCTAGAATATGTCTTTAAGTCGAAATTTTGGGAATATATTACCACATATTTTAGGTTTTTGGACGACATCCTTGTAGTGTGGAAAGGGTCAGTTGGACAGGTTGAGGAATTTATTGATTACCTACATACGACAACAACTTTTTTGGAATTTACTTATCAACATAATGATGACCATATTAACTATTTGGATGTAACTATTACTAAAAATAAATTATGTGGGAAGTATGAATCCCGGGTTTTCAGAAAGGAATGTTTTTCCAATTCCTACGTACACTTTGAGAGTGACCACCCATTATATCTTAGGCGGAACATAGTTAAAGGCCAAATGATCAGGGCCTCCCGAATGACTAGTGAGGATGGGGCATGTATGGAGGAAATGGATTTAATACAAAGTTTTTTTAGGGATAGGGGGTATCCACTTAGGCTCATTAAGAATGTCAAAAGGGAAGTCATGAGAAAACGGAATACGCATTTTCAGCCACTATTGACATATGATTATATAGTACAGGGATCCAATACAGATAATTCCTTAAGAACTACAAATAATTCATTAAAAGAGAACAATACACCTCGCCTGATGGTTACATATTATAAAGGCTTACATTGGCTACAAAGGGGCATTAATGAAGTATGGAGAATGTTCTCTAAAACTTGTGTGGAAATTCCTATTTTCCAACAGCGGTTGGCTTTTGGGTATAGGAAGAACAATAATTTCAAGAAACTTTTTGAAAGGAAAAAGGCCCTTTATGGAAGTGGAACACAGAAAAAAGTGGGAACTTACAAGTGTGGAAGGTGTGGGCAATGCACCTTCATACTGGGGGAAAAAATGCTTCGGTTAGACAGACTGAATCTAAAATTGAAAAGTATAGGCTACCATACGTGTCACACTCAAGGTGTGGTTTATCTTGCTCTTTGCTTAACTTGTGGGAAATACTACGTCGGAAAGACCGAACGTAAGTTAAAGCAAAGGGTATATGAACACACAAGGGATATAAATATAAAGAATGACAATAATGCTCTTTTCAGACACACTGGAGTATGTACTAATGCCAACATCAAATTTTGGGTTCTAGAAGAGGTTAAGAGAAGTGAAAGAGGGGGTGATTGGGAGTCCCTTCTAGAATACAGAGAGATGATTTGGCAACTCAGGCTTGATGCCTGTGGTTCCCATGGGATGAACGATCACATTTCCATAAAACCAGCCCTGAAATTACTATCCAATAACCCTAAATTGATTTAAAATCATATTTCAGTTTATATATACATAGACATGTATGCAGATATCAAATATTGTTTATTATAGAGTAATATTTGAATTTTTATACACATATATATGTATTTTTTTATATATACCTATTTTATTATTATATATACATATATGTACATTTTTTGTATATATTATATAATATACATGTATTTGGTTATTATTTTGTTCATTTAGGGTATACCATTATGTATATTTTATATGGTTGATTTTGCACATTATTTACTTAGTGGTTTTGTAAAAATGTTTTTAGATGGGGTTTTTGTTGTTCCTACAGTGCACAGTTTATGTATTTTTACTATGTGTTTTTATAAACAACAGTGAGTTACAATACATTCAACAACAAGATAATTCACTTAATTGATTTGTAATTAATTAATCAATCAGGTGACTATGTATTTAAGACCATTTCACATTGTTATCTATGGATTCTGATGAAGTCTAGAAGGAATAGATGAAAGCGCGCTCAATCCTTTGTTTGTGTTGCATTTTGGTCTTGGTGTTTTATTAAATGTTCATTTTTTAACTGAACGATTCACTTGCTTTTTTGGAGAAGCATACAACTGGCATTGTGGTACGAGTACATACGAGGATACCCTTTATGGTAACAGCTAGCGGATTTCTTCTTGTTTTTATTGGTGACGAAGTGGAGTAGTGGAGTTTGGTGGAGTTTCTGGTTATTAAATACAATTATTAACTTTGTCTGACATCGGTCTGAGGCAAGAAAAGTTTCCCCAACGGGGTACTTAGCTTTTAAGAAGACTTCGGTTTCCAAATTTTTCGTAATCTCAGGAGCTGGCCGACCGGCACTTGCGAACTGCTTCTGCTTCGGGCACCGCGGCAAGAAAGACTGAAGAAAATGGCGTCGGCTGGTTCTTTTATACCCCTGTCGCACTGACGTCAGGGAAGAAGCGACAACAACCGACGCCAGACCTAGACTTTGGAATTCGGCCGACCGAGGACCCGCCTGACGGCAGGAGAACCCATCTGTTATGACTGCAGCTGTATGCATGATGAACATCATTAGAAGTTCACTGAGAAAACTTAAAAAACTTCTGAATAACTAGATGCATTCTACTATTTAGCTGTTAGCTGTTCTCAAAAGTTAGTAAGTTACTGTATTTTAATCATTATTCTTGGTGTTAATTTAACTACTAATGTTAAATGCTAATACAATGGAACTACTCCGTTTTTCTTTAGACAGGACTACAGTTTCATATTCCACTTCAGGAACACCAACTGTTCTGCACAGCTGAGCAGGAGATTAGATCGCTTGGCACTACAGACATTGTTCGCTATGATGAACAGTCTCTCACTTGCCATGCTTGGTGGGGCACCAAGATAAATTCTCGCAGCTGCAGACAGCAAAGGAAGTCTGTCACAATTAGATTGCCACCAGGAAACTGCGTCTTCGCTTCATTTGATACAGCCCTCTGACATAATTGCAAACTGCTGTTCAAATAGCTCAGGAGTAGACTGCTTGGCACTAGATGAATCATGCAAATGGTCCCAGTCTGACCAAAATCCATCTGCCATTTTCATTTTTTTTTTTTTGCAGCCTGTGTTGTTTTTTCTTCTTTCACATTGCACAGTTTGCACTGGTGTCATTGCCTCCACAGCCTGTCCAGTGAAGTGTTTTGCTTCAGCAGTTTCAATCTCTGTTTCAAAGCACTGCAGCCTGAATTGAGGGTCCAAACCAGTTGAAACGATGTACAGAGGATTTTTATGTGACACTGCTGAAGCATTCTTCAAGAGACTTTAGTAGTTCTTTCACCATTTGCTTGATGCCAGAAGTTGATGTCAAGTTAATGTTTCAGTGCCTTACATGCTGGAAGTACAACACAGATGCAGGCACTGTCACTAGATACATCACCTGTCAGTTCCTCAAATGGTTGCAATACTGATACAATGTTCTGCATTAATTTCCATTGAAATGGAGGGGTTGCAGACAAATTTTTGGTTTATTGCTCCTCACTCATGTACAGGACAATGCCACTCTTCTGCTCCAACAGACTGTTAAACATCTAAAACACTGAATTCCACCTTGTGACAACATCTTGAAGTAGTTTATGGTCTGGCAATAGATGGCAACTAGTGGAATGTTTGAAGTACCCCACAATCTTCCTGGCAATAGAAATTAGATTGCTTACTGAATTCTCCACAAACACAGAATCATGGATGCACAGTTGTAAACTATGGGCATAACAACCAACACTTGCAACTTTAGCAGTCATAGCCTTTTCCATGTTTTTTGCATTGTTTCTGAGAAAAACATGGACTCGTTCTTTACATATACCCCAGTGCTCTAACATCTCTGAAACTGTGCCTGCCAGTATGTCTACCTGTAACATTTTCACAGTGCACTACTGCAAATTTACAACAGTTTTCATCCAGCCAATGTCCCATTCAGCTCATGAATGACTGTGTCTTACATGGAGATGTCTGTCATTAACGAAATACTCACAGCTCCTTGCAGCTGTTCTTTCACTTTCTAATAGACATTGTTATATATATATCGGGCATAACTGTCTCGGCAAACTATTTGCATGATGTAAGTTGGTATTGTGGTTCTAATGTAGCAATAAGGTTGGTTCTTAAAGCCTTCATCATCATCAATTGATATTGGCTGCAGGTCGACAATTTTTGCATGGATCTGTTGAGCTTCTGTGCTGCCTATCGGCCATCTTTTGCTCTTTTTAACATCATCAATCAATGACGGCTGTAATAGTTTTGCAGAACTCATCAACAATGTACTTGGCAAAGCACGGCTGTCAGATGTCGACACGGCTTCTTTAAGCAATTGAACTGCTCAGAATGTTTATATTGCAGGTGGTTTATATACCTTTGAAGATGACCCTGAAACACGCGATATAATTGCAGAACAAATGATGCATTCCACCTTTGATTCATCTGCTTCATCGACTTTAAAATGTTTCCAAACACTGCTACGTTTAATCACCTTACTTTTACTTCATAAAAAGTTTTACCTATCAATTACTGCTGAAATATTTACCGATACACATGTTTGGGGGCAGCTTCCATTTCCAGAATATACGTATAATATTATATGTATAATAGCATACTTTTCACTTTGTGATGTTGAAGTAAGCATTCAAGGCAGAAAACTATACTGCAGACATCTGGATGCCAGAATAATGCTAAGTACATAGAGGGAGCCTTTAATGGCCTTGGTTAAGTTTTCTTCAGTTCAGATAAAACAGCAATTATATACTGATGTAACAAAGCTGATGCTAAATATAAAGATTCTTAAATGTCAGTAGCCCTTAATATGGTGAAAGGAGAACTTGCCAAACCACAATAAAAGATTAAACTGTAAGGTTGCTAAATAATTAAACTCAACGAATGTTATTTGACAGCAAAATTAGACAATAAGTGATTAAAGTGCTGTATATGCTGCAGTGTGCACAACCTTTTTATTCCTCCATAAGCATCCTTGTAATACGGTCTATATTAGATAAATGAAAGTTTATCTTACCGAACGCTAACATGAGCTGAAATCCCGGAACCCGAAACTGGAATTGTGAGATCGCAGTACAGTGAAAATGGGAATATTTGCCCTTTCCTCACTGTAGTGCGATCTCAGAGTTGGAATATATATTTAGCAGGGGATGTGGGGGGCACAGCTCCCCACAATTGCAGTTTCAAGTTCTGGGATTTTCGATAATGTCAGCATTCGGTAAGATAAACTTTTGTTTATCTAATATAGACCCTTGTAATAATTTCTTGGCAGCAACAGTTGTCCCATAAACTACATTTTAACAGCATTGATAAATGAGCTTCATGCTGCCCAGTTCAGCACTATTCAGAAACAATAAGCAGGAACTTAATGACTTTATCCAACAATCAGATCTGTTTTTAGAATATCAGATAACACTTCGGTCTTACTGTTTGTGACATGAGTGACTCTCACATTTCCTGGTCTTTGCCCTGTTACAGACAGGCAGCTGGTGCTTCATATCAAGACATTAGCATCCCTTTTACTAGAGATGTGCAGCCTCGTACTATTAGTACTCAAACTATTTGGTTATTTTACTAAATATGAATATTCAGTTTTGATACTATTCAGCTGGATACGAATCGAATATTTGGTACATCTCTAGCGTACATATCTTATGCAGACTCCTTCAGTGCCCTATCACCGTATTCTGTTTCCTACAGGCTGATGAGGGGAGATCTATGCCTGGCATACAGGGCATTGTCAGACCCCACCGTGACTGACCTCCTACAGATCCACAAAAAAACCCACTAGAATTACCCATTCAAAAACCTTAAACCTTTCCTGTGATATAAACAGGACCTGCTAGAGAGATAGGCAAGTATCCCAGAGACTACCGTCTCTTGAACAGGCACCCCCATCCATGTGAACAGAGTTCCTCCCTAACGTGATTCAAGTGCAACTTGGTCATATGGATGGGGAACAGGGACTTCATTCCTGGTTTGGCACCTATGTCTCTAATGGACACATGCATCCTGTAAACGGTTAATCTCCCAGACCCCTGCTTACACTTATCAAGCGTAACCATAACTTGTCAAAGATTTGGAATGCATGGCTAGGCTTAAAAAGGCTTGTGTGGTCATTAGTTTAGCAAACACCTATGAACTTGCTCTTGGGAGATCTGAGGGGGGACAGATGCAGGTATGTGCTATGGGAATTTCTGGGGTAAGGGGGTGAAGTTAGAGCTCAATGTATCCGTCAAAATACTGGCTATGTCCTCAGGGTCCGTGTATGTGACAGCACTTACTACTACATCTGTGCAGTGCTGGGCATCATTTCTAAGGTTTCTAACACAGTTAAAGGCGGCGTTATGGTTGTCTTGATACCTAAGCAGCTAGTTTTAATTTATATCTCACCACACAATTTCATATCAGACCTCCAAACTCCACCCCTATACCCAATTTCTCCCACTTTTCTACCAGCCTTTAACTCCTTTTTTTGTTTTTCCTATTACATACTTCCTTCTTAAAAAGCCTCTCAATCATGATATGCATCCTACTAATAACATCAGCTCGACTATTCCTTACCTCCTTAAGTTCATATCACGCCAACCTTAATTAACAGAATTCCACACCAACTTTCATCACAGTCCACAAACACTCAGTCTCCTTTATACTATCTCTCCCTCACTACTTAATTTCTCTTACAACCAATTATGTCACCACAAACTCCTGCAACCATTCTCCTCCCTTTCCTCTAAACTCAAACTGAAACATTACACGTACACCTTCTTTTTTCCCAAACACACACTCCTTCTAGCAATACTCTTACAAGCCGGTGACATACACCCAAACCCAGGACTCATAACGCCAACCAAATCCCCCATCACCTCTTCACCCAAAACCTTAACCTTTCTATCCATTAATATACAAAGTCGATCTAATAAAAAGTTACTGAACTACATGCATGGATCTTGCACCACAACCCCCATATACTAGCATTGTCAGAACCTGGCTAAAACCTCATATCAGTAATACACATATTCTGCCCCCAGCGTACAATATCCATCATCAAGACCGACAAAGGTGGAGCAGATGCAATTCTTTACTCTGAACACCTTTACCTTTTCCCTTTCCCCACTGCACATCCTGACTTCCACCCAGCAGAAATACTGCTACTAAACTGCAACATCAACAATCAGAAAAAAACTTGCTATCACTGCAATCTATATTCCACCTGGCAAAAACATCTCCATTATCGAAAATATACTATCCTGGATCCCTCAAAATATACAATATGAAACTATAATACTTTGAGATGTTAATATAGATTGGAATACCCTTAATACTGAAGCCCCTGCCCAAAACAATAACTTATTTGGATTCACACAACTTATCACTACACCTCCACTCATCTAAACAAGCAGTCTAACACAGGTTCTACACTTGACTGGATTCTGACCACTGACCCTCACCTCTACCATAACCCATGTTCCCTCCCAAATCCATTAAGTGACCACTTTCTCATCTTCATCCAAAGACATTCACCCCAACTTAACAAACCTCATGTCTATAATACTGCCATAAACTCTCTGCCTTTAATACTTCCACTCTCAATGACAGACTCTCATCCATCAATTGGTCTAGCCTGCACATGATCCCTCTTAATGTTGCAGTACTAGAATTCAACAGCATATACCTAAACATCCTTAATGACCTAGCACCCCCTCATAAAATAAGACTAAAACCCAATTATGCCCCCTGGCTCACAAAAGATACTCGCAACCTTATGCACTAAAGAGACTCAGCCTGGAAAGCATGGCAAAAATCCAAATCCCCTACTCACAATCAATTGTTCAAAGAACTTGAAAATCAGAACAAAAGACAAATATACACTGACAAGAAAAACTTCTACCACAAAGCTCAATCCACCCATCAGTCCAACCCCAAAAACTTCTGGACAATCATCAATGCTATCCTTCATCCTGGAAAACCTCAAACCCCTTGCCCGTATCCCAATCTGTCAGCATAAGACACTGCCTCTCTCCCTAACCAGTTCTTTACTGACACCATCAGTAAACTAACTAACCCCGACCAAAAACCCCACAGCATTTCACCACCACAACCTGAAGCTAAGGAGGCTCTTTCTTCTCTCTCTCAAACCTATACCAACCTCTTAAATTAAATCTCTCCTACAAAAACTTAAACCTTGTACTTCTGCTGACAATCTACCATCTCCCTATCTCAAGCTAGAAGCCAAATCTATTGCCTACTCAATCTCTTTACTCAAATAGATCCATAAAAGAAGCCACTGCACCCAACATCTGGAAATCTTCCTTTATAATACCCCTTCAGAAAGGAGGCAACTCCACTGATCCTTCCAACTATAGACCCATCGCCATTCTTTCCTCTCTATCTAAAATCCTAGAAAAATGTGTATATTCCCAAATGCTCAAATTTCTCATTGATAATAATCTCCTGACTCCTATTCAACATAGCTTTCGGACAAACCATAGCACCACCCCAGCCCTTCTGTCTTTCACTCACACTATTGTTGCAGCTCGTGATAACAACATACTGGTCTCAAGTCTATTCTTAGACCTGTCGAAAGCCTTCGACATGATATCCCACGCCATACTCCTAGCCAAACTTGCCAGCTAAATCTATCTCACACCATCCTCAAATGGTTCTCCAGCTATCTAGCAAACAGACAACAATTAGTCAGATGGCAGTCTTCTCCTGCTCTACTTTTCTACCCATTCAAACAGCCATTCCCCAGGGCTTCATCCTGAGACCCCTTCTTTTTAATACCTTAACCAATGACCTCTATACCTCAACTTTTATTCCACCCTAATACAATATGCTGAGGATTCCATACTATCACCACCTCTGACAGACTATCACAACTGGAGTCTCTCACACAAGAACCTTTCCTTTCTGTAGAATATTGGCTAACTACAAATTAACTCATGTTGAATCCAAAAAAGACTAAACCTCCTCTTTCTCTCTAAATCAAACAATCATCTCAAACAATCTGTCAATTTCCTCATCTAACAAAACCATCATTACAGTAGAGAACCACACAAAATTACTTGGAATGACAACAGACCATCAACTAAAACTGGATCTGCACGTACAACAGTCCATCGAAAATAAATAAATAAATAAATAAATAGAAAACTAGGTCTCCTGTATCGGAACAAGAAATTCGTAACTACTGACTCTAGACCCTCCTTAGCTCAAGCCTACTTACTTCCAACCATTCTCTATGCAGCTCCAGTTCTTACAAATCTCCAATCCTCTCTCCTTACCAAATTTGAACAGACTTGCAACAAAAGTAGCTAAATTTGCAGCTAATCTACCTAATACCTCACACCACTGTACTGCTTTAAAAAACCTTCACTGGATGGAACTTCCCCACCATCTTAAACTCTCACAACTCCAACTAATTCACTGCCTACTCAATAAACCCACTGCCTTCCCTCCCTCTTCAATACTGTAAACAACTATACCCCCGATGCCCACTACGAAGTACTGATAAATCCCTTCTACATGCATGCAAATCCAACAAAACAATCGGTAAAAATTTATATAAACCCTCTGTGTCGTGTTTCTGGAACAATCTCCCTTTTACCTTACGTAGCATCCCAAACACAAATAGCTAAAAAAAAGAATTAAGAAGTTCCTCCTGTAAGTCATGGATACGCCCCTGTCAAGACCCTACTTAATAGGATATACCATTCTCTTCACTCACCCTCTTGCAGTTTATGCCTTAAGCATATAACACCTCTTACTTAAAAAAATATGATGGTATACGCACTGATTTTTAGCTAACCTATAAGAATCTTTCTCCTGTATTTCTTCCTACAAGTTCTCTATTATTAAAGTACTAATTTTACTACACATCTTAATATACTTACATTTGCTTACTCAACTTTGTGATTCTGTTACTGTTATTATTACTCAATTTTGTGAAAATTATATAATTTTGAATAATTTGTATATTTTGCTGGAGCTTTTCTCCTTGGGTCTCCACTGAAAATGGGCCTGTGCTCAGCTGGACCAACCCGGTTAGCAAATGCAAAATAATACATATCTAGCTTTGGTTGAGTTGATCAGAAACCAGAGTTCCTTGCTAACTTTAGCAGAAGAGTTTTTGACATTTTGAGTTGACGTTTAGTTTTGTGCAATTAGTTTTTTTTTTCTTTTCTTATATTCGTGTTTCACCACAGGTGTTTATTTTAAAATGTAGCATTATATTTAAATCAGAGGGCAACACATGGCATCTATGCAGCTATTCACATGTGCATAGCATTTTACAGTAAAAGATTCTACATACACAGTGGGGTCATCAGACTTGAGGGAAATGCTGAATTTAGCAAGTTTTAGTAGATTAGCGTTTGCATAATCTCTGATTATGAGCTATCTGAAGATGATTCCAGTCTTACGGTGAATGCAACTAATTTATGTTGCAATTTGTCTAGGGGGAAATTAAAATTAGTGGGTAAAAGAGTTGTCCTATATTGGTGAGTACCAAAGTCCAGGATTTTGCGTCTCCTAGTTGGGGTGCAGATTAATGGGTCCAGACAGTTTGCAATTTATGAAGTCCAGAAATCTCTCTGCATACATGACAAGGGATGTACAAATCTCCCAGTTGATGGAGGGGTAGTTGAAGTCTTCTAGGAGAATGGTGTTTGACCTAATGCATAGGGACTCCATACTAGCTGGGTTGGAGATATGGACTAAAGGGGGGCAAGGAGGGGAATCCTATAGTTGACTATGAAGTGATATGGTGTTTTTAATAATAAATTGGATGTGTTATCCTAACACAAGGCTAGGGGTGAGATTTTTGTTTTACGAATATACAGACCTTGCCAAATTTAGTGCCCTTGTCTAGAGCAGTGGGCCTTAACACATGGCAGGTGTTGAAACCATGCAATGACGAGGTGCTCTCAATGGTCATGAGTCGCATCTCCATGACGATGCATATATCAATGCATTCAAAGGTAAGCAGTGCCTATAAGCAGTGGAGTTTTTTTTTTCCCTGAGGCTCCTGATGTTGAGCAGCAATACATTTATGTTTTCAAAATTATGTATTGTTAAGTTGGAAGCTTTTGAAGACTGATATTTCCTAAAAGCCACTATAAGAGTGGACAAGGTTTCAGACAATATACAAAAGCATTAGAGGAGATGGGTGCAGGCCATCCCTGGTAAAGCAGTTAGGACTGCCTACCAAAACACCAGAAGGTAAGCCAATTGTTGAAGTCAATAATCTTTTGCTTGTGCTGTAGCTTCATTCTCAAGTAAAATGCTGCCCAAGGCTAGATTCATGCCTGCCTCAGTCACCAATTCTGGTATCTCCATCATGTCTCTCTTCATACAGTCCAGGGAGATTATGTCTCAAGTCATTTACTCCAACATGTACTATGACTGTGTCATACTTCTACTTATAGTGCAGGGACATGAATGCATGCATGAAGTGGTAAATCCTGGCAACAAACAGTGACTCTTGCCTTAAAAAGTCTGCTCATTGTTGTTTGTGTGTGTCACTATGGAGTCACCTATGGCTAGGATGTTGGATTGTATGAGATGCTGTGCATTTTAGATGCATGTTTCTGGGGGGTACTCCCTGAATTGTTTGTGAGGTAGCCGAGTATCCTTGTTTCTTAGGTTACATTTAGCAGGCCTTTGTGATTTAGTTAAGTTATTTTTAAGAGCCTCAGCATATGTTGGTCTACTTGGTTGGTCTGTTTTGTGTGCAACATGTGCAGTGAGAGTGGCTTTATGTGAATCCTTTTCTTCCAATAACATTGTAGAACTACATCTCTCATACACTGTACCAATTTTAGTTGGTGACGATCCGTAAACATAAGACAATTGCTACATTGTCTCGATGACCATTTCAAACAAGCTGGCTACTGATGCAGTTGGAGAGTGCAAATCCATGGTTCCAGGTGCTTACTAAAGTCTGCCAAAGTGAGAGTAGGGCCTATGAAGTTTGGAGTTTGTTATGAAGGTGCAATCCATCTGGTAGTGAAGACAGTCCTGTACTCAACAAAGAAACACAAAACTAGGAAGCAATGGTCCTTAGCGACTTCTCTCACCAGAAGCAAAGACTTGCTCTATTACCAAGCTGCTTCCTGAACAGTAGTATTCATAGGTTCATACTAGGCTATCTGCCCAAGGGCATTTATAAGCCTAGCCCATAGTTATGTGGCTTTCGCCACCCCTTTAGTTTGAATAAAAACTATGCCTATCATTTTGCTGTGCCTCTGTCAAGCAGTGACACTGAAGTAATCCCTGGGGTATATCTGCGATCTCCCATCCATTGGTCAAGATTCCTCTTGAACAAGGCCAGCGAGGTGCTCTGCCTCACATGTACCGGGATTTTGTTCCACAGCACAGGGAGTCTCTGGGTGATGAATCTGTCCCTCCAGCACGTTCTATTTATAACCGTGTCAAGGTTTAAGTCTCCCGCCCTTGTGGTTCTGAGGGATCTAGATTTTTTGAGGTGAAGCATATTCATCAAATCTGGGTTTGACATGGCCTTATATGTCAGGCACAGGTCACCTCTGAGCAAGCGGTATGAGACTGAAAAGAGCTGGAGTTCTTTCAGTCGGGCAGCATAAGACATATTTTTGAGACCCTTTATCCTTTTGGTGAGGAACTTTTGGGGCCTTTCAAGCTGTAGCGGGTGTCTGGTCAGATACATTCCGAACGGGGCATTGTACTCAATCATAGGTCTAATGAGTGATGAGTACAGGGGGACGATGACCTCCCTTGATCTAGATGTGAATCCCTTCATGATCAGGTGGGCGATATAGAAGGTTTTCCTAACTACTTTAGCAACATGAGTGTCAAACAAAAGGCTACTGTCAACCTGGGTCCCCAGATCCCTGATGACTTTTTCTGTGCTCAGTGGATTGCCACCTATATGGGTAACCTTGTTTTTCCCGAAGGGTATGACTATGCATTTTTTGGCGTTTAACTTCAGGCCATGGCTCTGGCACCAGTTATCCGTTTCTGTGAGGCCCTTCTGGAGGATATCTGTGTCAGATGTGTTTTCGACTATGGCGCCCAGTTTGCAGTCATCTGCAAACTTTGTCAGCCATAACCCTCCTGTGTTTGCTTGTACTTCAGAAAAGTAGATGCCAAACAAGAGTGGACCCAGGACTGAGCCCTGTGGGACACCACTTGTGACAGGCTTTGAGTCTGACATGGCTCCAGCAACTCTGACCCTGTGGGTTCTGTCACTTAGCCAGTTTGCAACCCATCTTGTGATGTATGGGTTTACATTCAAGCTGATGAGTTTTTCGATGATACCTGAGTGGGGTATTGTGTCGAAGGCCTTTGCCAGGTCGAGGTAGGCTGTATGGACTGCCTTTCCCTCATCAATGGCCTTGGTGACTGTCTCGAAAAAGTCAACCAAGTTTAAGAGGCAGGATCTGCCTTTGACAAAGCCAAACTGGGTTGGATCCAAAGTCTGCAAGTTCCCTATGTCTTTATTTATGAGTTCCATTATGATCCTCTCCATGGCTTTGCAGATAAGGCTTGTCAAGCTAATGGGGCGGTAATTTCCAGGGTCTGTGGAGGCACAGCCCTTATGAAGTGGGACCACAGTCGCCGTGCGCCACTCCTTGGGTACGTATCCTGAGGTGAGGCTAAGATTAAACAGCTGTCCTAACTGTAGGTTTAATTCCTCGTTGAGTTCGTGAAGCACACAGCCGGGGACACCATCCGGTCCCATGGATGCTGTGTTTTTTGCCTTAGTGAGGGCAGTTCTCACCTGGGTGTTGGAGATGTTTGGGTGGCTACAATCCTCTGGAATAGATATCTCTCCTTTTGAGGGGGAGGGGGGGAGAAGTTTGCACTGAACCTGTCAGCCAGTATGTTGGCAATGTGTGTAGGTTCAGTAATTTTCAAATCATTTTGAACTAATTCTGAGCATATCTGGGAGTTTCCTCCTAGGTTTCTAACATAGCTAAAGAAGGCCTTATGATTGTCTTTAGAGTCCTTGGCGATTTTTCTCTCAAAATTTGCCTTGGATGATTTTATGAGAGCTCTTAGTTTTTTACTTATAATGATCAAAGGTGTCTTACCTTTCAAGGATTTTGCTCTATCTTGTAGTAGCTTCCTCCTTTTGTTGTAGAGCTTGTTTATGGCTGGGGTCCACCAGACTGGATGCTTGCCTTTGGTACAGAGAGTCTTAGTTTTGTTTGGGATTGCCTGATCCATGCAGTCCTGTAGGTGCTGGTAGAAGGCATTTGTAAGTGATTCAGCGGTTTGAGTAATGTTTACCACTGGCTCAGGGGCCTTAAAGGAGACCACACTAGTTTTTAGAAATGTGAAATCGGCTTTTGAGAAGTTTTTCACTGTGGTCTTTTTTGTTTCAGGTGGGAGCGGGATGAGGACCTCCAGCGAGATTAGTTTATGATCTGATCTCACCAGTGAGGGGTATACTTCCGGTGTTGAACATTTTGATCCCATGTTCGTGATGATGAGATCAAGTATGTTTTCTCCTCTTGTGGGGATGGTGACTAGCTGTTCCATGGCATTTGAGTTTATGAACTCCAGGAATCTTTGGGTTAGAGTGTTTGGGCTTGAGTAGTGTTCCCAGTCTATATTAGGGTAGTTGAAGTCACCTAGTATGATGGTGTTTGGAGATACATTTATCCCCTCCAATGTTTTCAGGAAGGCCATGTGAGGTTCCTGAGTTTGAGAGGGTGGCTTGTAACATGCTACAAATTGCAGAGCAGTCTTGCCTATGGTTAATTGCACCTGAATGGTCTCCGATGCATCGTGCGTTGCCACCAACCTTGGAGGTGTGGGTGTCCTTTATGAATATGGACACCCCCCCTCCTTTCTTGGTGTTGTCCGGATTTTGGGGCCGGAACGCATGACATGAGGTGAAACCTGTTAGTGCTGGGGTGCTCTCAGGAGCCTTGAACCAGGTTTCTGTCACAGCACAGACATCGATGTTCTCCATATTGAGAAGGGCCTCGAGTGCGTGCATCTTGAGATTGAGACTTCTGGCATTGAGCAGCATTACCCTTAGTTTTTTCCTTTTGGTGTTCTAGGGTGGTAGGTTTAGAATTTGAGCCTTGCCTAAAAAGGCACTATGGGGTGGCAAGAGCCTTTGCCAATATCCGAAGCCCAGGGTGACAGGTGCAAGCCGTCCCTTGCGAAGCAGTGTGGCTTGTCCAGCATGTCATCCCAGGCAGACAGACATTGGATCCCCTTTGAATGACACCAGAATTTAAGCCAATTATTAAAGCTGATCATCTTATCACTGTATTGTGGCATCATTCTAGGTGAAGGTAGGATACTGCTCAAGGTCAGGGTCATACCTGCCTGGGCTACATAATCAGAGAGCTCCTCGATGTCCCTTTTCATGTAGTCCAAGGAGGTACGTCTCAGGTCGTTGACACCAGCGTGGACACTTGCGTTATGTGGCGGATTCTAGCGCCCGACAGGCAGCTTACTGTGACCTTCTCCTTACTCAGTCTGGTGAGCGGGACGTCAGTGTGTCTGACTATGGAATCACCAATGACAAGTGTGTCTGGCATTTTGTTTGGCCTTAAGGGCTGTGACTGTTTGACACTCTGACTGTGTGGTCTATGTGTTGCATGTGTTGGGTCGTGAGGTGGTAGTTGTTTGGGTGTCTGCTTTGGTGGCCTCTGCTGTTTTGGTAAATTTTTGATCAGAGCCTCCGAGTATGTCTTTGTGTGAGCATGTGTATGATTTGAAGTTGTGATGGTACCATGTGTGACTGGGTATGTATTGTGTGTGGTTACCTTCTCCTCCTGTCTGGTCTTGCCAGTCCTATGTTGAGAGAGCTCAGCCTCCAGTTTGGCCGTATAGTTGCATCTCTCGCATGTATTTGTGTTTTGTGGGAGAAGGAGAGGATTGTCTGTGTACATGTGGCAATTGTAACATTGCCTCAATATTCCCAGGTTCACCAGTTGAGCTGAAGAGGACACTAGCAACTGATCCCTCGACATACTAGAAGTAGTAGATAAAGAGACTTTCAAAGGACTCCGGGGGAAGTGGGTTTTAGGCTGGTGGGGTACTATCTATAATAAGAGTGCTTTATCAAGGTGCAGGTACTGTAGGAGTAAGTGCTAGGCTTTACAGATAGAGAATAGTCTACTTGGGAATCAAGTAGAGATGAACTTTTCAGTTATAGGATATGCTGGTTAGATCAGCAGTACAGCTCGAGGAAGGTAGTTCTAAGGGAAAATTTGAAGAGTGGAATTTAGATGGCCGAATAGTTTAACCTTGTTTAACCGCTGCTCTTGTGTGCAACAGTGGCAACTCAGCTAACGCATTTAGCGTGTTTTATAGCAGGGGCTGAAGGGAGCTAGGAATTGGCCCAAAGCGACCAATGGACTACTAGTTTCTGGCTGAAACTTCACCAAATCGGACAAAAAGGCCGCTCAGTGCTTCCCACTCCCACTGGTAAGCAAAGAAACTTCCCTCCTTCCTAATAAGGCAATGGATCAGTAACAGGAACTAAAAACAAAGCCCAGGGATCAGCAACTCTGAAACTGGACTACTCTAGTTCAGTAAGGCAGGAAAACAAGAGATTTTTTGTTTTTTACAGAGACAAGGAAAAAACAGACAGTAAATGCTATAAATGCTGTAAATCGGCTAGCGCACTTTAGTGTGTAGCCTACAGAAACAATTTGCAACAATTAGTAACTTAAAGTGCAATAAACAGTGTAAAATGCAGAAATCACTTAAAGTAGCAGTAAAACAGGCGAAATGCAGTCGCTAGCTTAATAACAGTGGGAAAGCCACAAAAATACTTATATCTGGTAGAAAGTCACTCTTTTAGCTCTCTGCTGCTTGGATCACTCTGCAGGCCACCACGAGGATCTGTGCTGAGTTGGTACAAGCTGGAAAACGCATTTAGCGTGTTTTATAGCAGGGGCTGAAAGGAGCTAGGAATTGGCCCAAAACGACCAATGGACTACTAGTTTCTGGCTGAAACTTCACCAAATCGGACAAAAAGGCTGCTCAGTGCTTCCCACTCCCACTGGTAAGCAAAGAAACTTCCCTCCTTCCTAATAAGGCAATGGATCAGTAACAGGAACTAAAAACAAAGCCCAGGGATCAGCAACTCTGAAACTGGACTACTCTAGTTCAGTAAGGCGGGAAAACAAGAGATTTTTTTGTTTTTTTACAGAGACAAGGAAAAAAACAGACAGTAAATGCTATAAATGCTGTAAATCGGCTAGCGCACTTTAGTGTGTAGCCTACAGAAACAATTTGCAACAATTAGTAACTTAAACCTTAATGGTGATGGGTTCAGTACACTTACTATAGTCTTCACTTGGTACATAACCTGGACAGAGCCAACAGCAGATGGACACAACAGAAAGCCAAGCAACACAAAGCATTAACGAGGTTCTCATTAAAAAGTACAGTTTTGTACCTACCATAAATGTAGATGTCCGAACTGGATAGCATCTGCAGTCATAACAACTGGGTTGTCCTGTCGTCAGGCAGCCCTTCAGTCGGCCGGATTCCAAAGTCCGGGTCCGGCTTCGGCTGATGTCGCACTTCACCCGACGTCATCTCTGTTGGTCTTCGGGTATAAAGGCATCAGCCGACGCCATTCTCCTCAGTGTTTCTTGCCCCAGATGCCAGTAGCCCTCTTGTAGGCTAAAAATTTTGGATAAATGCCAATGTTTCCAAAAAGATAGCGGTAAACACAAAAAATAAGCATGTATGTACATATATACAACAAATACACCATAAAAGACTCCCCCCACCAGCTAGCTATTAGGAGGGTAAACACCCTAGGAGTACCACAGAGGGGAAGGAGGGAGGGTAATCCTGACTGCAGATGCTATCCAGTTCGGACATCTACATTTATGGTAGGTACAAAACTGTACTATGTCCTTCATGGATGCATCTGCAGTCATAACAACTGGGTAGAATACCATAGCCAACTAGGGGAGGAGGAAGAAACTAGATTATGGTGTGTTTAGGATCCCTTGCAGTACAGCAGTGGCAAACCCTGCTCGGGATCTGGAATATAGAAGCAAATTGTAATGCTTGGCAAATGTATGCACGGAGGTCCAAGTAGCCGCCTCAATAATGTCTTTGGTTGCCACTCCTCGTAAAAAGGCTGTAGTAGTGGCTGTTGCCCTTGTAGAATGAGGTCTTATGTTCTGTGGAATTGGTTTTCCATGGAAGGAGTAACAGAATCGTATGCAATTTCCTATCCATTTGGAGATTGTCTGTTTGGAAATAGCTTTTCCTTCCCTTCCTGTTGCATAGGCTACAAAAAGCTGATCAGTTTTTCTGCTACTTTTGTTCTGTCCAGGTAGTAGCGTAGCTGTCTATGTACATCCAAGGTATGCAGTATTCTTTCGCCTCTGTTTTGTGGGTTGGGAAAGAAGGTAGGTAGGTGGATTGCCTGGCTTAAAGACACTCTGGATACCACCTTAGGCATAAATGTAGGATTAGTCCTCATGGACACTCTATCTGGATGGAAGATTAGGAAGGGTTGTACTGCCATTAGGGCCTGGAGTTCAGAAACCCTCCTGGCTGAGGTTATTGCCAGTAGGAAGGTGGTTTTCCACGATAGATGCTGTAGGTCTGCTGTTGCTGCTGGCTCAAAGGGTGATAGTGTCAAATTTTCTAGCACAAAGTTCAAGTCCCAAGCTGGTAATGGTGGTTTCCTTGGAGGTTTTACATTCTTGATTCCTCTGAGGAACTGTCTGAGTAATGGGTGTGAAAAAACAGGTGGATCAAAGCTGTATTCTGCTGATATAGCTGATGCATGTATCTTGATGGAGGAGTAGGACAGGCCTGAATGTAGAAGTTCTGCCAGATACTCCAGAATGTTAGGCATATCTATGTTTGACACATCTTTTCCTCTTTCAGTACTCCAAATGACAAACCTTTTCCATTTTCCTGCATAGTTCCTTCTTGTTGAAGGTCTGCGGGCTTCAAGAATAATGTCTTTAACTCTTTGGGAAAGTTCTGGATTAGCTGCTGCTATGTGATGTTCCATGCAGTCAGTTGCAACGTTTTTAGGTTTGGATGCATGATGCTGTAGTTGTTCTGAGTTAACATCAAAGGCATCAGGGTATTGGCCACATATTGTTCTGAGACATGCTCCTCAGCAGTGGGTACCAGTGTTGTCTTGGCCAGTTTGGAGCTATTAGGATTATCCTTGGACGTTCTTCCTTGATTTTTAGTAATACCTTGTGTATCAAGGGAAGAGGTGGGAATGCATATGCTGTTAGGCCTTTCCAGCTGAAGGAGAGCGAATCCACTTTCCATGCTAGTGGGTGGAATGTCCTTGTGCAGAACTTTTGAGCTGGTGATTGAGAGGGAAGCAAATAAATCTATCTGAGGCATTCCCCATTTCTTTGAGATGGTCTTGAAGATGTCCGGGTGTAGCATCCATTCGTGGGCATCCGATGTGGTTCTGCTTAATATGTCTGCTAGAGTATTTTCTTTTCCCGGTACAAATATTGCCTGTAACTGGATGTTGTAGCTGAGTGCCAGGTTCCACAGCTCCAAAGTCATTCTGCATAGGGGTATGAATGAGTGCCTCCCTGTTTGTTGATGTACCACATGACTGTGGTGTTGTCTGTCCTTATCATCAACTGGCCCTCTTTGAGAAATGGTCTGAAGTTTTGGATTGCCAGTTTTACTGCCAGCATTTCTTTTAGGTTGATGTGCAGGTGAAGTTGATCCTACGTCCACAATCCTTGCACGCATTTGTCCAGCATCCGGGCCCCCATCCTAGGTCTGAAGCGTCTGTTGTGATGGTCTGGCTTGCTTGACATCTGCGAAAGGGTAACCCTGGGTTTGACTGGCATGCTTGAGCCCACCATAGGAACTCCTGTTTTAAGCATGGAATTAGTGGAATTTCTGTTTCTAGGCTGTGCCTGTGTTGGGACCATAAATTCTTTAGGTACCACTGTAGTTTTCTCATATGTAGTCTGGCAAGTGGAACCAAGATTATGCATGATGCCATGAAGCCCAAGGCCTGCAGTACTTTTCTTGCTGTTAACTTGTTCTGTTTTGTTAGTGCCAAGAAGTAAAGAGGGAGTTCTCTTTGTTTTTCTGCAGTTAGGAAAGCCATTTGTTTTACTGTGTCCAATTCAGCCCAAGAATGTCCTTGTCTGGGATGGGATCAGCCTTGATTTTTGTAAATTGACTGTGTATCCCAGTGCTTGTAGCAAGTAAATGACCCTTTGTAAATCTGTTGTCAGCTTGCTTTTGTTGTCCCCTTGTAGCAGGCAGTCGTCCAGGTATGGGTAAATTTGAATTCCCTGTAGTCTGCAGTGGCGATTACTGATGCCAGGCATTTTCTGAATACTCTGGGCGCAGTAGATAAGCCAAAGGGCAATGCTGAGAATTGATAATGCTCTGATCCTGCAAGAAATCTGAGGTATCTTCTGCAGATTGGTCGAATGGGGACGTGCAGGTATGCCTCCTTGAGATCTAGAGTTACCAGCCAACACTCCTTGCCCAGCATGGGAAGAAGTTGCTGTAGGGTCAGCATTTTGAATTTTGGGACAATGATGTATGTATTTAAGGTGGACAGGTCGAGAATAGGTCTCCAACTTTTTCCTTTCTTGGAACTAGGAATAGTCTTGAGTAGAATCCCTTTCCTTGTTCTGTTGTTGGCACTCTTTCCACAGCTCTCATGTTTGCTAACTGCATTATCTGTTGTAGAGCCTCTGTTTTTTGATTTGGAGGTTGATTTGGCATTCCTCTTTTGACTGGTAAAGTGTGGAAGTGGAACCGGTAACCTTGATCTATGGTTTGTAAAATCCACTTGTCTTTTGTGATATAGTGCCAGTTCTTTGAAAATAAGGTTAATTTGCCGCCTAATGGAGCTGCTATTTGTTCCCTGGTAGGCGGATTTAGAGTTAAGTCACTGTGGCTGTGTTGTTGTAGTGGCAGTGGTTGTGTCTGTGCCTCTGTTGTTACCTTGCCACTGTCGTCCTCTGTAGGCACCTCCTCTGGATTGGTTTCTGCCTCTGGAGGGCCTATTCCGGCCCCTTTGGGATCTTGTGGAGTCAGGAAAGGACCAATTTTTGGCAGGCCAGTTCCTGCTAAACCTTGGGGGTTGGACCTGTAAGAAATCTTTAACCGTTTGAACAGATTTTGCCTTTTCTTCCATTTTCTTCATTACCTGCTGGGCAGGTGTACCAAACAAGCTGGTCTTATCCATAGGAGCATCTAATAACTTAGCTTTAACATGATCCGGTAAAGCTTGTTCCTTTAGCCATGCATGCCTTCTTATCACTGTGCCAGTCATGGCTGATCTAAATGAAGCCTCCAGTGCATCATAGCCACATTTTAAGGAATGGTTACTAACCTGTTGTATGTTATTTACCATTTCTAATACATATTTCTTATCAATTGATTCATCAGAGGATAGCTTTTTTGTTAACTGATCAAGCATAAACTCTTGGTATTGTATCATGTGAAACTGACAGTTTAAAGCTCTAGCTGAGAGAGTAGCTGAAGTGTAAACCTTTTTGCCCCATCTGTCTAGAGACCTGGCTTCCCTTTCAGAAGGAATAGGGTTTTTAGCTGTGGTCGCGGCTACTGCCTTGGGACCCTGGGATATAGATTCGGGGTCTGCAAGTGGGGCCTTGTAAAGGTGGTGATGAGTGTCTGGTACCCTGTAAAATCTGTCTGGTTTGGCAGGGGCTGGAGGTAAAGAATCTGGTGCAGAGCAGACATCACTGAAGGCATCATCCACTACAGAGAGCACAGGCGGTATAGCTAAGGGCCTGTGTTGTGGAAGGTGCAGAAAGGTTCTCAGTCTTTTTCTGGAGTCTGAGAAATCCTGCTGCTGCCATTGGAACTGCTCTCGCATGGCATGTAAGGTTTCCCCAAAGGAAAATTCTTCTGGTGGGGAGGCAGCTGGAATGGATTCTTCAGCATCTGAGTCTTCAAAATTGGAGAAAGGAGCCTCTGGCTGGTCTGTTATGTCTGATTCATCAGCAGAATCATCAGAGGACACAGGCTCGGGGGGCTCTGCCCTAGGTCTCTTCTCTGGGGGCTGAGAGGCCCTGTCTGGGTGAGATTGAGATCCCTAATTAATGAAATTAAATCTTCTGCCAGAGTAAGCATTTGTGCACTAGAAGAGGGCCGGGTTGTAGGGGTTTAGCAGGCACTGTTCTAGTAGTTTTGGCTGCTTTGGCCCTGGCAAAGGCCTTAATGGACATGGCTGCTGGAGGCCTAGCAGCACCACGTGCTGGGGTAGACACATCCAAGGGAATGGTGTCTGATAAGTCAGTGGCAACCACCGTAGTGGATAAAATTTCTGAGGCCGATTCAAGAGAAGTAGCAGGGGCCTCAGTGGTAGTGATAGATTCTGCTGTATTTTGATCAGTTTTCTCGGTTTCGCCCGAAACCGAGACACTCATGTTTGCTTAACCATGGTTTCGGCCGAAACCGCGGATCATGAGTGTCGGTCTTTATCTTTGCGTTTTTAGCAGTTTGGGTAGTCGGAGGATCCGACGGCATAATATACGCAAAATCAGAACCGAAAAACTGTTCAGCAAACTCCGACCGACGCCTAAGCGTTCGTCGGTTGAAAGAAGCACAGGCCGAACAGGCTGCTACGTCGTGGGCTGGGCCTAAACAAGGCAGACAGTAAGAGTGGAAATCCTTATGAGGTATTTGTTTCCCACAGGTTAAACAATTATTAACTTTTTCTGACATCGGCTGAGGCAAGAAAGAGTCCCCAACGGGGTACTTAGCTTTAGAAGTCTTTGAAATAGTATTCGGTAGAAGTAATCTCTGGATCCGACCGACCGGCACTTGCGAACAGCTTCTGCTTCGGGCGCCACGCAGCAAGAAAGACTTGAGGAAAATGGCGTCGGCTGATGCCTTTATACCCGAAGACCAACAGAGATGACGTCGGGTGAAGTGCGACATCAGCCGAAGCCGGACCCGGACTTTGGAATCCGGCCGACTGAAGGGCTGCCTGACGACAGGACAACCCAGTTGTTATGACTGCAGATGCATCCATGAAGGACATCTACAGCAGACCACTCACTAAAGTCACGTACACACTGCCCAATCTAAGACCAGCAAGAATCAGTGCCCCTTTTCTCCTTCTCTCACCAGAAGCAAAGTAGTAGCATTAATCCCAAAAGCTGGCTGCTAAGACACAATTGTCATGACTTCTAGTAATTGCTAAAAACTAAGTAGGGTAGGAAGTCATATCCCTCTGCTTCTTCTCTCACCAGGAGCAAGAATTAAGCACTCATCCCAATTCAAACTCTTAGAAGCAATTTCTTGGCTCTCTAGAGACTGGTAGTCCACTCCCAGCTATTACAGATTTTAAAGTAAAAATGGAAAAAAAAAGAATATTATGAATACGGCAGTGTGCACTGAGTGAGTGGGACAATTTGAAACGGAGGCGAACTCAAACTTGAAGAGTCTAAGGGGAAGGCCTTCTCAGATTGATCTTTCATTACCCAGTAGAATAAGCAGATGAGAACAGTGGGAGGAGCGTTCTAAACTAAATTTACAGTAGGGGTGGGGAGTTAAAAAGCCACATAGCTTAAAAGTATAACCGCAACCTACTGAATGGGAAAAATCTCAAGCAGAGAGTCAAACAATGACTGCACAGAATGCAGACCTCTCAAGTCTTATCAGAAGACAAGCCCATTTTTTGTAATACGTCTGGTACTTTTTAGTGCCTTCTCTTCCTCCTTTTCGCCTTAAGTTACAGTTGCAATCGCCAATAAATGTGTTCCATTTCAGGATGATGACCAAGATGAGTGAACACAGATGAAAGCCTTAGTCATAGTCTCGCCATGTAGCAGATCCAACATCCCAGTGATCTTGCAAAGATAAGAATAACAGGTACAGACAGTCAAGGCAAAAATGGCCACGAAACATATCTCCTTTGTGCAGTAAAGGCAAACTGCCACATTATTTCAGCAAGACATACGGCATGTTTAATGCAGCAAAGATGAAAGGGGGAGGCCACTCACAGAAGAACCCCCCTACTAATTACCAGCATATAAAGATGTTCACGAATTAAATATGCATTACACCTGAGACCTCACTGCTATTTATAATGCCCCCCCCCACCCCAAAACAAGGGATATATTCTCTCAAAACGGTGTTCTGGAAAATGGCTTTTGCATTATAAATGTAACATGCGCATGGATGACCTCTACATCTAACACTACACTTTGCCAGCATTTAACAAAAATGTATTTAAATACTGCAGTTTTTCAATGTTTGTTTTTCTTGAAGTTGCCAATGCTACTGAAAGACACTTCAGAGCAGGCTTCCTTCAGTCCCAAGTTGACTCCCAAGTTGTCTGTTACTGCTTGCTTGCCTGCCTAAAGTAGACCATGCATGCAGCAAAAATTGTTACAGGAGCCAGTGCCATGGCATGGAAGGACAAAACTCTACCTATGGCCCACACTACCCATGTCTGACTAGCGGCTTGAGCAGCAGAGATACTATCAAGGAAGGAAAAGCATGCCCATCAGGAGGGGGGATGTCACACCATGAGGTTGATCCCTGGCAGAGGTTAGGGACACGCATGGAGGCACTTTCACACAGGGAAATAGGAGGGCAGCACTGGCTGAGCTACAGCAGAGGTAGGGCGTAAGATCACATATCCCCATTGCCCGCCTGTTAAAGGGCAGATGTTTTGCGGGAGGGAGGGTTAGGGCATAAAAATAGAAAAAAATCCTTGGCAAGCAGTATGACCCTACACCAGGATCCTCTAACTCCTCGCCAGCCCTGAGCATGTGTCAGACTAAGCCCAGGAGAGGAAAGGAGTGCCCAGCAGATGAGGAGAAACCCTGGAGGGCAGCCAATGATCAAATAGAAGGAAGCAAAAAAGGAAAATGTTTTAAAAAGCACATCAGGAGCTTGACAACGAGAAAATAATAGGTGGAAGCTTCTCTGAATGAGCTGTTTCCACCAATTAATAGTCTAAAAAATAGACACACACTCAGGAAGAAGCACAGAGAAGCAGGAGGAGAGTCCCAAATTAACAAAAAAGAAAACTTCACAGACATGAGGTTCTCTCTCTCTGCTGTCAGTCTTAGTCTGTGGGCAGCTAGAAGCAAAACTGGTGGATAGGGACCAGCAACATGCAAACCAAGATGGTAGAACAGCATGCTGACTTGCAGTTTAAATCAGAAAATCCTGGCCAAACTGAGACAATTGAGAACATTGATCTATTCTCTGTGTTGTTTCCTCACCTTCAACTCCTCTGTTAGAGCCTCCATATGAACGCTCCCTGCAGTGGCTGTAAATGGAAATGTTACTCTCCAGCACCTCTCAATAAAGAGCAAGGGAGTTTTTCTTAGCATCCTGACAAAATCTCCCCTATATATGAATATCACCTTGGCCCACCCCTGAAAATAGTCCACAGTATTATTAGGACTGATCTGGTAAAAAAAAAAAAAGTAAATAAATATTTGCTCACATGTAGTTAAAAGTCACCATGACAGTACTAAGATTCTGGGCCAGTCACCCTAGGAGAATGACTTTGAGACAACTTGAAACATGCACACAGACAGCTAAAAATGTACTTATTTATAGTTTGCTAACAGAGTTGTCTTGCTGTGCACAGACCATTTCCTGTAGAAGTTTGGAAGAAAAGCTTCCAAGTTCAAAAGAAAAGAAATTAAAATGCATGTTGCACATAATCACACTTCATAACACTATGTGCGTGTTTTTGTACATATAGAACAGACAAAGATGCTAATATACGTTGTTGCTGCACATACACAGGCTTGGCTCCATCTACATAAAATACATGCAAACTGAAGATATTTAAGGTCAAATTGCAGTGAGGTCTCCAATGAGAATATAACAGAGGGATTTTTTTTAGTCTGTAATTTGTTCATCTGTTCTACAACAGCTGCCTCAGTAAGGTAAGACCTAGCAGAGACTAATTGTAGTATAAACATTACAAAGGAAAATATTATACATTTCTTTACCAAGTAGGGGGCTAATATACTGACCATTTTCAACCACGACAGGATGATGTTATTGTACGTTGTTAAACCGTGAAAGCACAATCACATAAGTAGTGTATTCTACACTGATAAAACAAAGTTACTTGTTAATAAAACATGCATACATATTTGACATACTCACAAAGGCAAGAGTCAGCAAAAATGTGTTAACAACAGAGAATTATCAAGTAAACAGTTTCAGCATTTTGGCCATTATTTGAGTAGCGATGGTATCTTATTAATGTCTGAAGACGACTCTGTATGCTAGGATTACATTCAGTAACAACTATTTTTTTATCTGAAAGAATCAGCGAACGCTTACAAGCCTATTAAGAGTTTAAATATGCTTTGACATATGAATTGCAAGCATTAATTATTATTGCAAAATACTGACAGGCCAGCATTATACTTTGAATCTTTCGGTCAATGTTAACTTTTCAAGGTATATATAATGTAGCTTTGCTTGAACATCTTGCTCACTTAGTTAACTTAAGTGCTAGAAGATTAGGACAATTACATGCATACTGAGAAAATGAATAGGTTTTGTCCACACTTCTTGAGCTAAGAGGTTGAGAGGTATGTAAACATGTCAGGGATCTAGCAGAAAGACAGATACAAAAAGTCACTTTGCTTATTTAACTGCTGACATTTACAAACAGTTAAGGTTCGTAGTCAGCAAATAATTAATTGTTTGAAGTAACCATAGAAGAGCAGTGCCTTCAACGTGAATATTCAAACATCAGCTTTTTTATTGTGTTTGTCATTCTGTCAGTTGTCAAGTTATTACTGTCGGAAAATGAATACTAAAGAAAATGCCTCTACACTTTTAAAAGGTAACTGGTCGTAACGCGCATTTTATTTTACCTGCTAACCATGAGCAATTGTTGAGAGACTCAGGAAAAAAGATGAACCGAGGGAGTAACGGAATATAATCTACTGTGGGTTCATTGAAGTAACAATCCCTATATTACACAATGACAAAATGAGGCATATGTTCCAGACTTGATAGGGTCTTAGTCCTATGACCCCTTTCAGAAGGGGTGAGTACCAGGTCCTTCTGTGCCACAGGTCATCCTTTGAGAATGTCACTGCAATGATTCATTTTCTTAACAGCACCCTAATGTATGATTACGTGGTGACAACATAAACATCTTGCAAACAGACTGCTTGCCATCTCATGATTGTTCTTTATTTTCTCATAATTTTCATGAAGGCCATTTTAGGCCCAGACAGTTTTCCTTTTAAAACTTGACTTAACATACTGGTCTGGTGTTAGACTGGCCTTGCCCATGTCATGGTTGATAAATAGACAGTACTCCCTAGCAAGAATAACTGGGATCATACCATAGATAATTGGATGAAACCCCTGCATGGGATAAAGCATTTAGGAGCTGCATCTGTCTATTAGTAGTACAGGGGGCACTACTGTTGTGAATTTTTTATTACCCACCCAGAGATCCATGTTTTGCTTAAATATGGACAGGGATGGGGAGTCAGTTCCAGAGTAGCAGTATCATCTGTGAGATACACCTCTATACACAATTCTCCTGCATCCTTCCAAAAAGTAACCTTTGGGAAAGAGCTGACAGCAGCATAATGATGGCAGACATTTTAAGTAGCAAGTTTTCATTTCTCAGAAAATGAAGGTTAATATGAATTAGGACTACAGTAAGCAACAAAAGCTTCTGATTCTCAAGACTTTTATGGTGGTAATTGCAATGCTGCTACTTTTCCATTTAATTACAGAGTGTGTCACACCACTTTGTGCAGTGCAGATAAACATTCCTGGCTTGTACACTTTTTCTGCTTAACGTTTACTTTGCTACAGTTTTAGTGAGCCTGAAGTTTAGGTAACTGTGCCTTACTCAAAATTCCGGAGAGGTATGTGTTTAATGGAAGGCATCAAAATCCAAGCGACAACACAAATGAGTGATACACAAAGTAGGTAAATCACAAAACACAGACATCTCACCCAGCTACAAAGCTCGTATCAAGCATTTACTACACATTGGTGCTGTTAGGGAAAAGGTTTTCAGAAATGTAATGTTCCAGGGGTTAGGGGCACAGTTAAGGTTAGCACAAGTGTGTTTACTCATGTGTACTAACTCACTCTACACCCCCTACATATTATGTAACTAAAAACCCTTTCCTTAACAGTATCACTAAACAAGACAAAAGGACACAGGACAGGCACAACACTAAATGTATCCCCTTACTAACCCTAGCCAGTGAACACTCACACATACACACTGCCATTTATAACACAATCTTGCACATTTTCACAATCACATTTTCAGTCAAACATTCATTCCTTCACACTCCTGTATACCTGCACTATATAAAAACTTAAATCCAACCAAATGTGCTTCACACAACTATGCAGTCACTCATTTGTCATGTTGCTCAGTTTCTGTCACTCATTTTCACTGTCAAGCAAATGAATGACAACCATCGGATGAGACTCTTCCCCTCCTTCGTAACTGAGAAGATCCCTAACTCATCCCACAAAAATGTACATCCCTTTATTTCCACTGACACAATCTCCTCTTCTTTAATGAAACATTCAAGTTTAAAACAAATTCAACAGCCATTTCAGTCTTAGCGTTTTCTACAATGACTGTAAAAAATATTTTAGATGACATGCTAGGAATTATAGCATTGCTTTGATTATTCATAATTCATCTTTAAATATATTTCTCAAACCTGAATAATGGTCATTAGAAAAAAGCAAATGTGTACAAATTAAATGAATATAACTATATACAGAACATGGTCTCCAAAGAATCCTGCTACTCGTATAAACAGCATCTTAACTTTTCAGGTACACAAACTGCAGAAAGATGCAAACGAGACAATGACACCTATTTTCTCCTCCAGATATCGTACTTCTTGATAGACTACAAGTTTGCTTTCACAATTTTAACATTTTGTCAGGCAAAATCCTGCAGTAATGTAATTTTAAATGGTACTTATGTCAGGACTGTAGGCAGAACTTCAACAAAATATTAAGTGTTATCTCAAATCAAGATGAAACACTGAAGTTGGTGAAAATGCCCATTCCAAAACCCACTTCACCAACCAACAACTCGATTTTTGAGAACCTGATAAGTTGCACACCAGTCACCTCAACGGAGCAATAGCTGCTGTTTTAAATATAGCAAAGCTAGGCCTGCACAAGTCAACACAAACTGCTAATGCACATCACATATGCATACCTCTGAGCTGTCCAGACTTTCTCATAAAGTCCACATTTCTGCCTCATTTTTTGTCTGTTCCTCATAAAATGTGTATTTTCTAGCAAACTACTGAAGACTGAAGCGACTAAACAATGAAACATTTGAGCTTTAGACTTCATATACTAGGAAAAGAGCAATACTGACTTTGGCCCTCTGTCCTACCATTATGCTCATCTTTGTCCAGATTCTTGTGCTAAGAGGTTGAGAAGTATGCACACATGTAAGAATGCCTAAAGGCTACATGTAGCAGTAACTCATGAGCTTTTATAGAGAACAGCAGCAGTACAGATTTAGTGATGCTCTGAGTAAGGAAGGTGCCATCTGAGTTTATAATATGGATGGGGTTTTGCTAAAAGGAAATAAAAATCACGAACATAGAAGAAAAAGAGGATGACACAGGAAAGTTGTCATTGGTGTTATCACTGGAAAATGATAGCTGAAGTCCTGCAATGCTTTAGATGGATGAAGGCAAACTGATCTGCCTAAATATGTTAATACTTCACAGTGTCTGATGAAGGTATCTTTATTCTATGCAAACACAGGGTAGATTAACAGAATCCGTGTTTGTGTGAATGTTAGGTTGAAGAATAGAGTATCAACAAGCTGCAACTCAGTTTTCTTAGCTATATGATGATATTCTGTTATAACCACATTGCAGTGATTTATCAGCAGAGGTACAGTAAACCAGTGCTCATCAGATCATCACACTCAATGTGTTTTAGGTATCTGCTTAAAGTCTTTTTACCTTGCACAGTAGCAATGCTTATAAAACACAATCTAAATAGTTCACTTTCTAGGTTAAGTTATGAAAATTGTAATGTAAAAAACAAGCAATTATATTTGTCAAAAATCCAATGAGAACAGCAGACATCTAACATTCCACTTTATCTTAGTTCTTAGATTTCTGTAATGAAGTGCACATAGAGATACTCACCGAACCTTCTTCCCATTATCAGTTATTTTTGTTATATTTAATAAACCACATTTCTCTGGCACCTGAAATGAAAGGGGAAAAAGTCATTTTTAGAACATTGAAAACGCTGACTATTTTGGTGCACCAGTAGAAAGAGCAAGTGCTTAATGGTTAATTGTAAGCAAGATGCAAAACAAAAGAATGCCTTTTCTTAATTTTTTTTGTCTTTCGTTATCCATCAAAAGAATACTTGTGCAAGATATTTGCCACAGTAGTAGTGATATATACCAACTCCTGGTGTGTGAACATTCTCTTTACAAACTACAGTATCCAGCAAGTTTTCACTGGTATATCCCCTTTTCAGTGGCCTGCATGCTGCTACAGTCTCTTACTGAGAGCGCCCAATTGTTGATCCCATGCTTACTTAGTATAAACAGTTGTTAGGAAGATACCATGAAAAATGGTTCATAGCAAGAACAAACTAAATTACATTTACAACTGATGAAAAATTCCACATGGACACAAACGCAAACACTGTTCGAGCTCAGAGTGGTTCCCAGTGGGAGTGGTTGTACATCAGGGATCAGCTCTGAGGCCCCTGCTGCTTGTACTGGTGATGGGGTACATTAGCAAACACATGAAAATAAAATCAAAGTACCGAGCCTGCAAGGCTTAAAATAAAAACAATTTTTAATACGCAAGTGAACAAGGTAAAACAAAGTAAGCGCTTTCACGGTTACCACACCGCTTCATCAGACATTCTCAATACAGAAAGAAAGCAATTGAATAAGATTACAAAGAAACAATCAAACCAATAAAAGACAAGCCACTAATTAAAAGGATTATACTAGTGTTTCAGAGGGTGTGGCTTCAAAAAAGGTTTTAAAGTAAAAACACCATTGAGACCTGGAGGTCTCTCTGCATTAAGAAGTATCTGTACGATTGGGTAGGTCACTGCCCCTCATATCCAAGTCTAAAACCTGGAGTACAAAAAATTTAAAAAGCATGTGTTACCCCATTTTCTAAAGTATGTAAAGCCAAAGCATCACTTTCTTTTTTTATTCCTAATGTCCCTTTGGTGCTCTAAAACTCTTTCTTTAAGGGACCTATTAGTCTTACCTATGTAAAAAACATGGCATAACTAACAGGAAGCAAAGTAAACAATGTCAGCTGTTTTACAATTAGCATTAAAACTAACATTAATGGTGAAACCTATGTTGGGGTGTGTGTATGTTTGGACTCGGAACGATACAATAAAAGCACCGAGCCTGCAAGGCTTAAAATAAAACCAATTTTTAATACGCAAGAAAACAAGGTAAAACAAAGTAAGCGCTTTTTGTCCGATTTGGTGAAGTTTCAGCCAGAAACTAGTAGTCCATTGGTCGTTTTGGGCCAATTCCTAGCTCCTTTCAGCCCCCTGCTATAAAACACGCTAAACGCGCGTTTTCCAGCTTGTACCAACTCAGCACAACACACCGCTTCATCAGACATTCTCAATACAGAAAGAAAGCAATTAAATAAGATTACAAAGAAACAATAAAAAACAATAAAAGACAAGCCTCTAAGCAGTGTCGTGTTGTTGTTTACTTTTACTTTATTTATATATTTTTTTGAATTACAACATGAGCATGGCTGAGAGTGCTGCTATTGTGTCACCCTATAGATTGGAAGCCTCCCAAATGACTATGGATGCTACAGATCACTTGAGTCATATTTGGAATATGAACAGTAATCCACTTATTGGTGCTACGCTTAACATTGACCTGACTTCTACGTCTAATGACAATTCCAGTGAGAATGAGCAGTTTTTAGCCTTTATGCTTTCTTTTAGAGACTTAGAAAACAAGCTCTATAAATACTAGCGTTTACAGTGGCAGAGGTTTCACTTAGAAGTGCCTCTACAGCATAATGTTATTCCTAGAGGGCTCTGTGAATTGAATATGCCTAGTTATGGTGATACTTACCCAGAACTATTGAGGAGATGGCAGCCGCTTAACTTAAAATTCAGTACCGAATACATTAATCTGCTGATTGCTTTTTTTCTACCCATGGAGAAGCAACTTTTAAGTGATATTGTTAGCTTGCAAGCTAACATTTTTAGTTTACAACAGATGTGATTGCCGATAAGTTAAATCGGCTGTATGACAATATTATGGCTTATGACAAACGCCTAGAATTGGCAAAAGACAAAAAATTACAAAGAGATATTCGAGATTTCCACAGTAATGTGGTTTCTGCATGGCCAAGGGATCAACCCAACACTCGTGTGACCCCTCATGTTAATCAGATACGCCAGGAAACGACAGACACTTAGTTAGGCACAGGTAGGGTTCCTAAGCCATCTACCTCTAATGTGACTGTAGGTGAAGCTCCAGTAATTGAGAAATCTGTTTCTTCACAAAATGTAAATAATGCACCTGCTTTGCTAACTCAGAAAATTCCACCTTTAACTACCTCTAACGAACAAAAGAGAGATAGTATTACAAACTCTGTACCACGAGGGGTCGCTGTTGGCGAGAGTTCTACTGATTTTTTAGAAGGGAAATCCATTGCGCTTTTTCCCCCCTACAGTCCCCTCTACCCATCAGGAACAGATGGAGGAGTGCAGGGAGGAAGGGACACTTGCAGAGACCACACAGCATGGACAGGCTGCAACAAGCGATCAAGAAACAGCGTTTTTAAACCAAAACTTGATTTTTAACATTTCTTCGCTTCAACTTACATCGGCTCAAATTGAGCTTCTAAATAAGGGTTTATCATTTGTCCCTGCAAGACGAGCAGACCAGGGCAAGTTGCTGAAGGATCTAAGAATGTCAGGTAGATCTTTGACTTTAAAATTTACCTTTAATTCAAATAATACAGGTATGACTAATATATATATGAAACCTAGCACATTCGTGCCTTTACCACATCCAGTGATACAGACTTTTATTAATACATGTGAAGACCAATTTAGACAATGCTTTCTTACAGGGACTAAATCGGCTTTCTGTAATATGACTCAAGACTATGTAGCACTAAATGAACTAAAAAATTTACATTCTATTGAAGTTAGACCTTCAGATAAGGGGGGAGGGGTGGCATTGTAATTTTAGATAGGGATTTATACACTCAACAAATGAGATTGTTGTTATATGAAGTTAATACTTATCAGAATGTCTCTAAGCTGATTGTAAATGGTATAATGGAAAAAAGTTTCTTTTTTAATTTTTGATTTACTCATGACTGATCTCATAGATGAGCATCTTTTTAAGTATTTTAATGTTGAGTAACCCTTTGTTCCAACTATATATGGTCTACCGAAAATCCACAAGAACTTGGATCTACCACCCATGCGTCCTATACTTTCGGGAGGGTGGTGCATGGAACCTTTGTCGATTTTTAGAGAGAATACTTTGCATTCCCTATTGGAAAAATGTGACCGTGTTCTGACGGACAGTAAAACCTATTTGGAAAGACTTTATGTTAAAATGTGGACATTGGTAGGGATTATATTTTTTTACGTTAGATATTGAGTCCTTATTTTCTAGAATCCCCAATGACTGGGGAGTAGACGGCATTAGGTCATTCCTGGTTGAGAATAATTGCTTTACAGGAGACATGGTCAGACTTATTTGCTCTCTACTTGACATTGTGTTGGAAAACAATGCATCTTTGAACGTGATTTTTTTCTGCAGAAGGTTGGCGTGGCTATGGGCACTGCTTGTGCAAATAGCTATGCCAACCTAGCACTTGTACAATGGGAAAAGACTTATTTATTAACACGTGAGAATATTTATTTTGATTATTTCCACTGGTACGTCCGTTTTGTGGACGATATTTTTTTGTTATGGCAAGGGACTATGGAACAACTAGAAAGTTTTATTGAATTTCTACATCACACGACTAGTTTCCTTAGATTCACACATAAATATTCTGCTGAAAATATAGATTTCTTGGATGTTCAATTGAACAGGTCTGACCTAGCTAATCTTACTACTAGTATTTACAGGAAACCTACACGGAATAATGTTTTTTTTTTACACAAAAGAAGTATGCACCTTAGACATGTCCCTCGTAATGTTTTGAAGGGCCAAGTGTATAGATTGTTATGCTTGCGCAACGATAATCAGCTACACATAAAGCCTTGAATTACTGAAAAAGAAATTTTTTGAGAGGGCTATACTGGGTCCTGAGATAGACGCATGCATCTCAGAAGCCTGGACACAGAGGGAAGGTATGTGTAAACCTCACTTTGAGGCTGGTCAGTCCAGCAATGATCCAGTTGTGTCGCCAGTGGCCGACAGAGATATTTTTAGGGTTTCACTACAATATTCTAGTGACATCAACTTTTGAATTGTGTACCAGAACTCAGAGGGAAGATTGGTGAGACGCCCCATTTCTCTTTTAGGAATAACAAGTCCTTGAAGAAGCATCTTTGTTATAGATCTTCCTCTGTTAACAATAGGTTAGAGTCTACTAGGACTGGCACCTTTTCCTGTAGGAATTGTTCAGCTTGTAAATATATTAGTACCCTCCAAACATACATATATTCCAACATAGGTTTTACCATTAATGTTAGTTTTTATGCTGATTGTAAAACAACTAACATTGTTTTTGCCTCCTGCCAGTTGTGCCAAGTTTTTTACATAGGTAAGACTAGTAGATCCCTTAAAGAAAGGGTTTTAGAGCACAAAGGGACATTAGGAATAAAAAAGAAAGTAATGCTTTGGCTTTACATACTTTAGAAAATGGGGTAACACATGTTTTTAAATTTCTTTTTACTCCAGGTTTTAGACTTGGATATCAGGGGCAGTGACCTACCCAGTCATACAGAAGCAGCAGAACAGAAATAGATACTACTTCTTAATGCAGAGAGACCTCCAGGTCTCAATGGTGTTTTTACTTTAAAACCTTTTTTGAAGGCACGCCCTCTGAAACACTAGTGTAGTCGTTTTTAAATTGAGGCTCGTCTTTTATTGGTTTGATTGTTTCTTTGTAATCTTATTTAATTGCTTTCTTTCTGCACTGAGAATGTCTGATGAAGCGGTGTGATAAATGTGAAAGTGCTTACTTTGTTTTACCTTGTTCTCTTCTGTATTAAAAATTGGTTTTATTTTAAGCCTTGCAGGCTCGGTACTTTTATTTTATTTTCATTTACTTGCTTTTATTGTACCGTTCCGAGTCGTGCTGTTGTTTATTTTTACTTTATTTACATTAGCAAACACGGTGGAGGGGATAGAGCAACAAAGCTGTTATGCCATTACAAGCAGACCTGAACAAGACCTTCTGCAAATGATAGGGGCATGGAATGTAAAACCAAAGGCATGTAGGATGAAAAAGAGTACAAACAAGACAGTAGTCATGGCAGCAAATGGGGGAAATCAAAAGAAGCTGAGAACTGAGACAGAAGGGAAGACAGTGGAACAGGTTAACAGCTTCAAGTATCTGGGAGGGGTTTTGAAGAGATGGAAAGTCTGAATGAGGAGGTCAAAGCTAGAATCAGAGGGCTGCAGCCTACTTACACAGAGAGTGAGGGTAGTGTGGGTTAAGAGAATGCTAAAGAAGATGTAAAGTAAGGTGTACAAAACAGTGGTGTAACCAGTACTGCTGTACAGAACAGAAGTCTGGGCAGTGAAGAAGCTAAAGATGACAGACATGAAGTGCTAGAGACAGGCTGTAGGATGTACACTGTGGGAAAAGATGAATCTGAGCAGAAGTAAAAGTACTGCCAATTGCAGACAAAGTCAAAGATAACAGGTTGCGATTTTCAGGTATAAGTGCAAGAAAGCAGAATAAGCACTGGTATACACAGGAAGGGCGCAACAGGAAACTAAGACATCCAGCAAAGAGATGCATGAACTGCATGACAGAAGACCTGTGACAGTCAGGCCTGAATCAATGGAACTGATGTGAGAGGTGATGACAGTTGATGCGACACTCCGACCCAATATAGAAAAATGGAGAAAAAGGGTTTTTTTTTTTAAAAAATGACGAATTCAACAAACTGAGTAGTTGTATGTCACTAAATCTACTTCAGAAGATGTCACTCAGTGGAGTACCAGACATATGAATCAAAAGGTTTCTTCATATTAGTGTAGTAATGAATATGCCGGCTACATTAGGTGCATAACTAGGAGAAACTGAAACATCATCAATGTCTTTCCAATGTACATGGATATTTTAGGTAGTGAACCAACTTTTGTATACAAAACTGCTCTTAATTTTAAACAATATATGGAGAGCAACAAAGAATTAAACACTAACTTGGTGAAGAACGGAGTCTCTAGTTATTATGACTGTAAACATCTGCTCATCAGGCATAATGTTTGAGCACTGAAGTTGGATAATGGTATTGGCAGTGCCAGTAAACCTGGGAAGGGTAATTATAAGACATGGGGTAGTGTAGACTTCATTGTGTAGCCATTGTTCAAATTTCTATATAGGAAAAACAGAACGTTTGCTAAGTAAAAGGATTTATGGACACCTGCAATAACAATGTACTTTACAAACCCTCCCTTGGCTGTCATGGACTTGGGCATTTTAAATTTGCTATACTGGAAAAGGTTAATATCCAACCAAGAGGAGGGGACTGGTCATTGAGATAAGATTTTAAGGAACTGTTATAGCAGATTCCTATCAGAACGAACACTTAAAATAGTGAACGCTCTTCTATCGAACTGAAAACAGGAAAAGCTGACAATGTCGAAGGCACGGAACGATTTTTTTCCCAGGAAAAAAATCGCTGGGCCTTTCTCAAGACTTTGCTGTTTTCTCCACTGTGGTGCGATCTCGGAGTTGGTTTACTTAAACTGGGGGGGGGGGCAAAGCCCCCACTTTATTTTGTTTGTACATTTTATTTTATTTTTTTAGGATCAGCAAATTTTTTCCCTAGGAAAAAATTCGCTGATCTGTGCATTCGAAATTGTCAGCTTTCATGTTTTTCAGTTCGACAGAAGATCGTTCACTATTTAAAGCATTCGCTCTTCTGTAACAGACCAGTTACAGCAACTCAGGCTTAATGCTACCCAACTCCCAAGTTGGAATAAGATGTTTTCCATCTCTGTGGTACAAAAAACTCCCAGCTGATAACTATTTATTCTCTACAAGCCTCTCTCCAATTCCTTTTCTACCTCACACCTACCACTCTACACAATCTACCATTGACATACTCAATAGGAAGAAAGTACAACACTATCACTTGCTTGTTCAATTATCTTTAACATTTTGTAAATATGAAGCTCACTTTAATGCCTCCATGTAGCATATAACAAACTAGGTGATATTTGCTACTACTATAATATAAAGCCTCCTTCTGTGAGTCTTATTCCAAACATGTATAAAATCCCATAATGACCTGCTGTTTCTATCAACATTAGACTGATATTATTATATACATTACTAGTGTTTAGCCTTGACGATTTGTACGGGGTACATCTATGTAGTAGTTTAGAATATTCCTACTAAGCATTTCCTGACTTGTATTGTACATTTTTGTGGCATATTTGTATACATTTTGTGTACCTTATTTGTATTTTACTGTTGTAACTGGAGCTTTTCTCCCCGGGCCTCCGTGGAAAAAAAGAGACGTGTTCAGTCGGACTTTCCCAGTAAACAGATACACAATAAAATAAATAATTAAACAAAAACACAATCTTTGAAATTAGAACAGAAAGAACATTTTTTTGTTATTATAGCTGTGGATGTACCATACTGGTGTTAGTTTATCAATGTACAATTACAACTTTATTTACACCTCTCTCATTCATGTGTTTTTAACTTATTTTTATGTTTGGCATCATGTTCAGCTATGCTCTTTATGACACACTAATCTTTATTGTCTTTATTGTTATCATATAATTTTTATAGAATTTAATATTTCTACTGTTGTGGTCAAAATGGTAGGATCATGAATTTTGCTTGCACTTTGCACTTTAGACTTATTTCATGTTATCTGAATGTATTGTAACTAAGTGTATTTTACTAGGGTGAACAAATCTGCAAAATGTAAGTCTATCTTTAAATGCATGATTTTTAAGAATGCTATGTTGTTTCTATACAGATTTTGAGGAAGTTCCAGTTTTTCAAGAATGAAAGCACTTAATCTAATCTTGGATACTGAACTGTGGATTGTGTTGCTAATAAACTCTGTGCTACTCAACACATGAGGCACACTTTGCAGATTTTATTTTTATTCCCGACATCTTTGTACGATATATGTAACTGACACCGTGTTTTCTACACAATGGCTCTCATTGCCAGGTTGAGTTTTTTAAGCCATTTTTCCCCAGGAAGGAGGTTACAATACATTTTATTCTTATTAGTATTTTACAGAACATTTATGAAAAACTGCATGTTAGACTGTAAAGCAGTTTTGTACAGTGTGCAGGCAGTCAGTGGTATTTTAAATCTGGGGGAGGTCTTTTTAGGGGCTGCTGTAGGTGTTATAGATATTAAACTACACAACTATATTTTTAGTTGTAAGAAATGTACTACTTACAGTGTAATAGAAGAAAGGCTGAAAAGAATCAAATTAATTTAATACTGTGACCTTGGGTCTGCTGTAGAAGTGTACTGATTATATTATATGTGGAATTAAGATTATATTGTATGTAGAACTAAGATGATAATTTAGCTTGTTTTTACAAGGACGGATGTCTAGATTAAGATCACTGGCTTACACTATAAACAATTTTTTTAAGCAAATAAGCTTGGAAAATAAGACAAAAGTATGAAAGCTATGAAAAAGTTTAAGCTTTTCATATCTGCAAAAATGTTAGCTTGTTTTGTTCCATTAGCATAATGTTCTCAGTGCAAGTCAAGAAGTTGGCAGGTGAAGACAGTTAGCTAGGGCAATCATGTACATTCTGTTCTGAATAAAATTTACAAAGATTATTTTTTTCTTATTGTTGGCTATTTTTATATGGAGACAAGATGTTATTGGCTTAGGTTATAAACATGTTTTTTTTGTAAGCAAACCGGCTTGAAAAATAAGACAAAATGATGAAAACCATGAACAAACACTAAGCTTCTCGTATCTTCAAATGTATTAGCTTGCTTTTTTCTCATTAGGAAATGTTGGTGTGAGCCAAGATGCTTGTAGTTGAAGGCAATTAGCTAGTGGCATTCAGTACATTCTGTTCTGAGTGAAATTTACAAAGATTTTTTCATACATCTGCAAGTTGTTAGCTATTTTGTTCGCCTGTTGACTCCTTTTACATACAGGCAAAAATGTCTGCAGGTCCAGGCAACTAATCTTGATAGTTTTGAGCATTCTTTGCTGATGGAAATTTAAAATCATAAAGGTACAGTGACAAGCAGTTCAGTGAAAAATAAACTTTGAAATTATGGGAAGTGAATATGAGATAGTCCCCAGCAGCCTTAATGCATTTAACACAAGAGTCAATAATTCAGTTTTACTTAAAGGTAGCCAGTGCAGTTTTTAATAGGGATAAATGTTGTTTTCTGAAAGCATATAGGCTGCTGTTCACATCTGGGAGGAGAATACAAATAAGAAAAGACAGCAATCAGTAAAAGTGAAGCACGGGGGATAACTTGTTTTTACTATAGGCAAGCTTAATTTTAGACTGGGTAATGCCTAGGGGTGAAGCTGTCAATTTGGGGCAATTGTTCCTATATAGAGGTATACAGTTTTGCATGTTTGTTCAAAGCTGATAAAGGATGGCAGTGTTTTGAAGATGTATTTTTGTTTTAATGAAAACCCTCAAACGAAAAACAAAAGTCTTGAAAAATGTGACATCAGTTTAAATGGAGACGAAGAAATAACGGTATAAAAGATCTGCCTGCCAAACAGTATATGCATATAAGACAAAAGTTATAAATACACAATGAAAAACCTACCATGTATAATTACTAGAAACAATCACTTTTTATCTTAATGCCTCCTCAATCTATACTATCTCGGACAGCAAACTGCCTTAAAGGTATAGCCAAAAAGGAAATACAGTGAATTATATTAAGAAATGCAGTGTGCAAACAGCACTACTGCAGGAGACACATTTGGAAAGAAATTAACATGTGCATTTGACAAAAAGGATTTCAAAATGGATATTCAGCAGAATATCAGGGGAAAAGGAAACCATGAATAATAAACACTGATAGCTACAGGGCTTCCAATAGTGACAGAAGAGGGGGAAAAAGGCAATAATGACAGATCGGTGGTAGTAAGGGGATATTGGCAGGAAGGGGGATTATGCTGGCATGTATTTATATCCCATCAAGAACTGCTATTACAGAGCTTTAGAAAACCTGTGGAGAAATAATCAGCTTTCAGTAGGGAATATTACTTATAGGGAGGATCTAGAACTTGATTTTCAATAGTGAGGATGTATTAAAGGGGCCTAAAATATGTCAAAAGAGGGAAGATTTCTGAAAAATGTTATGAAAGTATTAGGTATGGAAGACTTGAATTCAGTAGTGGACACTTGGACAGTATTTATACATTACTCCCCGACGTACAATAACTGGAATAGACTAGACCAAAATTAAATTTCACAAGAATATTAACATTTAATTGAAAGCTTCCACAGACATCCAATAACTATTTCAGATTATGCACTGATAAAAACAAAGATAAAAAATGTAGGGTAATGAAGTAAAACTTAAACACTGGCACCTGTTAAAAAGAAAGGAATTTAAGGAATGGGTAGTGGAAATTATTTAAGAGTTATTATATCTTCAGAAGTTATGGCTAGTGAGTTGGATAAAATGAAAAATGAATTTTAAAAAGAGGGTAAAAATAAGAGAGAAAGAGATATGGTTAAGAAGTAACATCAATTATTTTAGAGAGGCTGACAAATTACAGAATAAGGGGAAACTCACAGAACAAGAAGAGGAACAAGTGAAGAGTGCTAAAGAGCAAACACGGCAGTATTTGGATAGTATGCACGAGTTTAGAAAAAATGCTGTTAGATAACTTTTTTGATAACTCCAGAACACAAACTTTTAGCACAGCACTTTAGGCAACAGAAATTAGAAAAGATTGTCCTCAAACTAAGGGAGCTTATGATAAAAGATAAACAAATAAAAAAATAACCAGTAATCCCACTGAGGTATTCGAGATACTTCAGAAATGTATGAAAATTTGTAAAAAACAGGGGAATGTGTAAACCAAGCAAGAGTGCAAAGGGAAATATTTATGAAAGAGTTAGTTATTCCAAGATTAGAGGAAGATGAGCCTCAACAACTAATAGTTAAGACAACAGGAGATTAGATAAAAATTGTGATGTATAATCAATCTATAGGGAAGTCTCTGGGGACAGATGGTATTCCTGTAGAAGTTTGGAAGTTAGGAGGAAAGAAAGTGATAAAGATTTTGGAGACATTTTTTAACAGTACTTTAAAAGGAGGGGAACACCAGCATTTTGGAAGAATGCTGTGGTAACTGTATTAACCAAACTGGGTAAAGACCCATCAGACCCAGCCTCATATTGATCCCTTTCAATTTTAAATCATGATTATACAGTGTTTATGTCTATGCTAGCTAAAAGAATGGCAGAGGTCTTGCCAAAATTGATAGATATGGATCAGTGTGGCTTTGTGGAGGGACAACAAACATTTGACAACACTAACAGAACAAAAATGATCCAGAGAGAAACAGAAATACCACTGTCATTGGTGGGTCTTAATGCAAGGAAAGCATTCAACAGATTAAGCTGGGATTTTATGATCAGGACAAGGAAATAATTTGCATTCAGTGATACAATAATAAAGTTAACTATATGAATGACTGAAGGCAAGAATTAAAGTGGGAGTGTTCTTCTACAATAAGTTGTGTTACCCTCAAAGGAACTAGGCAGGGGTGTCATCTTTCCCCTTTGTCGTTTGCTTTAGATCTAGAGCTACTGGCAAAGAAAATAAAGTACTCAAAAATTCAAGGATCTAATTGTTACAGTAATTAAGAAAAGTTGGCTTTATTTGCAGATAACATTTTCAACTTGATAAATCCAGAAAAGAGCAACTTGGTATTGTGTACCATTTTGAGACAATTTCAAATCTTTTCAGGATAGTTAATTAATGAAGACAAAACAAGGGTTACAGCTGTAAATTATGTACCCATGCATGACTTGGTTCAGCAATACCCATATTTATGAGGACATAAGATTAAGTATCTAATAGTATTGATTAAAAAGGCTTCTGTTAAGGCAGCTAAGGATACATGGGAAGACAATAAACAGATTGCAATACAACAACTGAGAAACTGGAAGCTCATGTTTATGGACAAAGATACAAGTAATGAAATGTTTAGTCCCCTTAGTTTTATATACAAAATCTGGATATTTTTATCAAAAAAGGGAAGTTGTGGGCAATTAAAAACAGCTGAAGGAATTTATCTAGAAGGTACAAAGGGGCAAGAGTTAAGTGGGGATAAGTTGATCCTTCCAATACAAGGTGGTTTAACATTACCTGATTTGAAGGGATATTTTACAGCTACAGAATGTTCACATACATAACAAAAACAGAAGGTTATAATTAAAAGTAGAAAGGAATGATGATAAAGCAGGTGGAGGGGGGAGTTCAAGAAAAAAGGAGAGTGCAGGATTTTGTTTGCGGATTCTTAAGGAGAATAACCACCACACACATCAGCATATTCATAAAGCTGCAGGAAGTATTCTAAGAACTAAGCCAACATGAGACTGGAGAAAAGACTTTGCCAATACAGATGACTGCAAGTAGAGTTACAGAAAATAGGCAGGACAGGGCTGGAGTTTACTGGAGAGAGCTGGCAAAGGAACAAAGTACTGAGAGTAAATAACTAAAGAAGGACAGGTAACAGAGTGGGATGAGGTCAAGAAGCAGTTTGGACTGCAGGTAAGAGACTGCCTTCCCTATCAGGGACTGATATCATGTATAGTCAAAGAGAAAGGATAGGGGAGTCCTGACAGAAAGACATGCTATGGTAGAGTTTTTAGTTAAATAAAGAAAATAAGCTGTTGCTATAAAGAGGGTAATAAGTAGGGCATATAACGTATAGCATGGCAGCTACAAGAATCATTGAGAGGAGGGTAGAAAATATTGGGAAGAAACTGAAAAAGCAGTTTACAAGGGAACAATTAGAGAACATATTTATGGCTCCCAAGAATATATGATTTCTGATTTGAAGGGTTTGCACAGGTGGTTTTACACCCCAAGCAGACATCAAAGAATTTTTCCTCAGGTTGACAGCAAATGTTAGAGCTCTGCTGGGGAAATGAGAGGTAGCTGGGAACATGGCTTTGATAGTGTAACAAGTCTGCAGATTTAAAATTTCCCTACAGAGTCCTATGTCAAAAATACTGGGTGAGCAAATGGCTGTAATTAAGGAAATGATTCTTTTGAGCTATGACACATGATCTGAATTGCACAGATATAAGTAAGGCCTTATTAATTTTAATTCTGTTGGTTGCCAAAAAAAAAATCAATAGAAAATGGAAATCAAAATCTAAACTAACTGTACTTGAAGAAATGAGTACTGCAAAAGAAATAAAGAACTGGAAGAGGAGGCTTTAGAAAAGGGAAGGAGCAAATTACGCAGAAATAAATGGAATTTGTGGTATAGTCATTTACATGGTTTTCGGACTAAAGGGAAGTAGAAAGAGGAGATGGGAGCCTAGCAAGGGAGTTACTATAGGATAACAGCAGAGGCAAAGTCCATCTATAAGCTGGATAATGGATTGTTTAAGGATAACTGTACTAATGTTAGGCTTCATCTGATAGAGTAAAGCTATATTTAATTTTTTTTTGAAGGTGCAAATTATAGCTTTGTTTTTGTGCTAGTGAAAGTTTGACTGGAATGCATGTGCATTTTTCTACCAAGCAATGAAGATGCAAATAGTAGTGATTCAAAAAATATGGCCGAAACACCCATGAAGAACCATGTCAAGGTAACCGCAGTAAATTGAGATGTCTTAAAATAATTTTTTTCACAGCACTAACAGAAAACTTCACAAGCTAAATCTAGTGAGCTATCATTTGACTGGCGAACAGCACACTAACAATTCTAGACAACAGTTGACTAATTTTCTAAAGGGCTTATTCCTGCAAGTGTAGGTTCACAATTGCATACAAGGAGCCATACCATGTAAACCCACCCCCAAATTCTGAGAAACAAGCTGAAGGAAGATAACCAAATCTTCTGATTAAAAGCAACATCACTTTAGGAGTAAAACAGGGATTAGTCCAAGTGCAACTTCAGAAGCTTTACAGAATGAAGCATACAGATATTTCTAACTGAAGCAATAACTACTAGCAAAATTGTTTTCCAAGTCAAAATATTCAAATAAACAGAATAAAGTGATTCAAAGGGGGTTTCATAAACTCCTCCATAAAAACAACTAAAAGAGTCAAAATTCCTTGATTTTAAGACTTATCACACTCAAGACACCACATAAAGCTTGGTTCTCAGACATAACAGTATAGGCCTGAAAGCAAAAATAACATGAATACTGCACAGTTATTTTCACCTAGTATTCTTTTTCAGCAAACATTCTACAGGTCTGCATATTATATTCACGTTTAATGGACTAACTCAATAGTTCCTACAACCAAATTAACATCTCATAAAAGGGGCTTCCTGTGTGAACCATTTATGCACTATTTACACAAAATTATTGTAATTTGCTCAAAATTACCTTTAGAATATCTCAAAAGGTCTCTCACAGACTGCCCTCCAAATTCTGAACACTATATGTAAAAGTGAGCAGAGGCTAACACCACCAAATCCTTGTTTATACTGCATAGCACTAGTTTCATCTTTCCCAACCAAGTTAACACCAGAACAACTGGCAGCTTCTTCAGTGAGCTTCAACCATGATATCACTGTGAAGTAACTCTATATTATATGGTAATAATCCATTCCCTCACGAGGACAGAGCAAAGATATGTCTGAAAATGTAGGACTGAAAGAATTCTTTTTCAGGAAAATTTTGCCATCTATAGCATTCTTTAAATAATGTAAATCCTACCTTAACAGTAAACCAGTTCTTAGTTTGTTTTGCCTTAGTTTGTAATCTGAGTTGCATACCAAACCCAAAACAGAGCCATAGTGCTTCACTGAAGTTTAAGAATTAACAATTACTGGACCAGCTCCTTATTAGAGTCTTCTGATAAGCAGGACACCACCTCTCTTTAGGCAAACACCTGACCAGCACTTATTGTATCACTCCCTACCATATCAGCCTGTTTTCAGGTGGTTAATATGAGTTCCTCAGCAGCACATGCTGCCACTTTCCACATTTCAGAAAAATCAGAAATCCTACTTCAATGTAACCTTCCTCAGTCTTTCATGAGTGTTTTTCCTAGTCCCAGAAGTGACTGCAGTTTCAATGCAATGCATTAACCATTTCTTCCAATGAAATGCCTGCCTGTCTGCCACTTTGTATCTTCTGAATATTCCATAAAGCTACAATATCTTGGCTATTTCCCAAACAAAAAGCTTTATCAAGCAATCCAACAGAATTAATCCTGTGTTTTAGCTGAATGGGGTATACTCTGCACAGCACCATTACATCTCCAATCTAACACCCAGCTTAGCTCTTTCTTAGCCTGTTACTAAGCTGTAACATGAAAACATGCAAGTTTGTGCAGCTTTCAGACACAAAAGTGTCAGGCATCCTTGTTCTAATGACTTAAACTACACACTACCCACACTTGTTGGGAGTTCAAATAGTCATACTAAAGAATGAATTGCCTTCTGAAATTTTATCAGACAGCTTAAGAAAAACATAGCCATACATCACTTAAAAGCAAAAGTTTAGGAAACAAAATCATATTTAAAGTTGCAATGCTCCCCATACACTGGCAAAAACAGCTTTTCATGTCTTAGACAATCTGCATTTCCCATAAAATGGGCCGCATGTTCAAGCATTACAATGTCATTCTAGTTTGCACTCAGCATCACTCCCAAATAGTTAATCTGCCTTACCTGCCATCAACAGGGATACTTAATCTTACCAAGTTTCCAAGCCATCTGGTAAGCCCAAGAACTCCTGGTACATACATAGTAAATGCCCCAATGCAGCCACTAAATTCCATGGATTGAGAGTTATCTGTGAATAATTTAAATTCTTCCAACCTGTAATACGGCATCATACATTTCTCTATACAGACACATAGCCACCGCCAGTGAGTCTACAATCAATGGAAATTAAGATGGCAACAAGCACCCTTGCATTGTACTACATTCCAAGATAAACCATTGGAAGCATATGCATTCACAGAAAAAGACATCCCAGGATTAGTATCATGAATGTAGGTCTGCAAAATTACCCCTTCTGGAAAACCAACCCTACTTAACCCTTCAAAGGTAATTTGGTGAAAGGCTTCTTGCTATCCATAAAAGTATTCACCATCAAGACTGCACTCTTCCATGTCTAGGTTATCATATCCAAAATCACAATGAAATACCACTTTCAGAAAGGTCTCTAGTTAAAATAAACTAGATGACCACTAACTCCCACATTCCTTGCTGCCCATGATAATACACATTTTCACATATTCTAATAACAAAGAAATAGGTCTATAACTTGTAATTAGGGTCATTTATCTGGCATCAGTAAAGTAATAATCAATGAGTCATCTTCCAGTCTTGAATCATCCTTAACATATGGCAACCCATCCCACTCCTCTGTCAAGTTTAACTGTATATATTACTCGCTAGTAAAACTACTTTTTGTTACTACTTACTTTGTTCTGTACCCTTGTAATACTCTAGGTTCATTGCCATCTACTGTGTATTTATACATTTGTATTATGTCACAGTTTCACTGTTGCTCTCCCAGACTGGGCCTGAAATTGGTCATATTTGAGCAGTATCCTCCTACCCTGGTAAAAAAAGCAAAACAAACCAGCTAGCTAACTAACTTGCAAAACTCAATGCCAGGTCCGTCAGAGTCAAGAGAACTGCTTCCTATTAAGGACCCAACACTGGGAGTCACCTCTTCAGATATCGCTCTTCCTAACTGTTGCCTCACATCTTCATAGTCTACTAGCAGTTTCATCATGTGAAAAAATAGCATCAGTTCTTAGGCACCAGACTTTCCCCAATTATGATACAATTAAACTTCTGCATAACTTAAAAAAACAAATTTGCATTCCTGCTAGGTTTTATCATCAAAGAACTAACAATTAGATGAGTCCCTGCCAATACATTAACTTTTTCCCAATAAGACAAAGTGGAGGAATGGCATCACAAATCATCTTGCAACCTTTCAAGACATATGAATACCATGTGATAATGAGTTTTTGGGAGTCAGGCAAAAAGTACAGTTGTGTACACTTACCATAAATGTAGATGTTCGAGTGTATTCACTGATGCAGTCATTACATTTGGGTAATCTGCTGGCAGGTTCCCCTCAGTTGGCCTGAATTCCAAAGTCTTGGGTCCTGCGTCGGTTGCTGTCTCCTCTTCCATGATGTCAGGTTGTCAGGGGTATAAAACAAGCAGCCAACGCCATTTTCTTTAGTTTTTCTTGCCTCAGATGTCAAGTGCCCCCCAAATGGGTAGCAAAAATATATATACATGCAATAATACAATCTTTACCTTCATCTACAAGCAAATACACCACAATGGTTGTAGAAGACAGTGAAGGAAAGAGGAACTCCAGAATAAAGAGGGGGATGGCGGGTAACCTGGACTGCAACAGTGAATACACTCGAACATCTACATTTATGGTAAGTGTACACAACTGTACTATGTTCTTCGTGTTTCACTGTTGCAGTCATTACATTTGGGTAGAATCCCAAAGCTATGGATGGGAGGCTGGAGCTAAACTGCATTAGGGGCAGCTATAAGGCCCTGCAGAACTGCAGTGGCAAAGCCTGCCCTGGACTTAAAATAGAGAGGCAAATGATAATGCTTTGTAAAAGTGTTAACAGAACTCCAAGTAGCAGCCTCTAGAATGTCTTTGGTTGGTACTCTTCTGAGAAAAGCTGCTGATTAGGTGCAGCCCTGGTGGAATGAGACCTGATGCCCTTGGGCACCGGTTTGCCATGGTGTAAGTAGCAGAAATGAATGCAGTGGCTTATCCACTTTGAAATAGTCTGCTTTGAAATAGCCTTTCCCTCTGATCCTGCAGCAAATGTCATTAGCAACTGCTCAGTTTTTCTTAGAGCTTTAGTCCTGCTCAAGTAGTATCTTAGTTGTCTGTGTACATCCAAGGAATGCAGAATCTGCTCCCCCTTGCTCTGTGGATTTGGATAAAAAGTTGGCAAATGAATAGTTTGGTTAAGAGCCACACTAGAAACCACCTTAGGCATAAATGAAGAATTGGTCCTGAGGGACACCCTGTCTGGGTAAAATATGATAAAAGGCTCCACAGCCATGAGGGCCTGTAGCTCTGAGACCCTTCTTGCTGAAGTAATTGCCAGAAGCACAGCTGTTTTCCATGATAAGAACTTTAGATCTGCAGTAGCAGCTGGTTCAAATGGAGGAAGAGTGAGCTTTTCCAACATATAATTGAGGTCCCATGCAGGAATTGGTGATCTTCTGGGAGGCCTTAGATTTTTGGCCCCTCTAAGACACTGCTTTAGTAAAGGATGAGAAAAGACTGGTGGCTCTGTGTTGTAATGAGCCGAGATGACAGAGGCATGGATTTTTATTGATGAAAAAGATAGGCCTTTGTCGAGCATCTCAGTCAAGTATTGTAAAATCTGAGGAATATTTGGCTCTGCTGTGTCTGTTCCTTGTGCTTGATTCCAAGCACAGAATCTTTTCCATTTATCAGCATAAGATTTTCTAGTACTAGGCGTTCTGGCTTCCAAAATGACATCCATCACAGCTTTACTGAGAGGTGTTGTTTGAATAACTACATGATCAGCCATGCTGCCAGGTTCAGTGTTTGGAGCTGATTGTGCAGGATCTGATTGTTTTGCTGGGACAGTAAGTGAGGTATTTGAGGCAAGTACCAAGCTGGGAATTGAGACATGGTCCTTACGATTGGGTACCAGTATTGGTGGGGCCAGTTCAGTGCAATTAGTATCATCTTTGGTTTCTCTTGTCTGGCTTTTAGTAGGACCTTGGGAAGAAGAGGCAGAGGAGGAAAGGTGTAAACTGATAGGTTTTTCCAACTGAAGGATAGGGCGTCCACTTTCCATGCTTGTCTGTGATAAGTCCTTGTACAGAATTTTTCCAGTTGATAATTTCAAGGAGAGGCAAATAGGTCTATGTCTGGGCTCCCCCATTTCTTTGTTATCATGCTGAAGACTTGTGGATCTAGTTTCCACTCGTGAGGGTCCATAAGGTTTCTGCTTATATCGTCTGCCGGAGTATTTTGCTTTCCTGGCAGGAATTGAGCTTGAAGATGTACTTGGTAAGTCAAGGCTGTGTCCCAGAGTGCCATGGCTAGTCTGCAAAGGGGGTATGAGTGCGTGCCCCCCCCTTGTTTGTTTATATACCACATAACCATGGTGTTGTCTATCTTTATCAGTATTTGTCCTGGATGAAGTAAGTCCTTGAAGGCTGTCAGGGCATTTTGAACAGTTAACATCTCTTTTTGGTTGATATACAGATGCATTTGTTCTGGGGTCCATATGCCCTGAATGCATCTTCCCGCCAGGTGGGTCCCCCATGCATAATCTGATACATCTGTTGTTAAGGTTTGGCTGGCAGGGTGTAGAGTGAAAGTCCATCCCATGTTTTGGTGACATGCCTTTGCCCACCATAGAAACTCCTGTTGTAGGCAAGGAATGAGAGGACTCATTGTTTCCAGACTGTGACAATGTTGACTCCATAAACATTTTAGGACCCACTGTAGTTTCCTCATATGCAGTCTTGCATATGGAATCAGTAGAATGCAGGATGCCATGAACCCCAAAGCTTGCAGAGTTTGTCTTGCAGATAAATGGGTTTTTGTTGCCATCAGTTTGAAGTAAGTAGTCAGTTGCCTTTGTTTGTCTGGCATGAGGAAAGCCATCTGGGCAGTTGTATTCAAGCTTGCACACAGGAATGTTATCTTTTGAGAAGGTACCAGTTGTGATTTCTTTTCATTTACTGTGTACCCTAGGCATGTTAGAAGCCTTTTCACAAATGCCAGATGCTGAAGAAGAATGTCCTTGTTCTCTGCTTGAATGAGACAGTCGTCCAAGTAAGGATATTATCTGTATACTTCTTTGTCCGCAAAATGCAATTACTGTTGCAAGGCACTTTGTAAAGACCCTGAGCGCAGTAGATAAGCCAAAGGGCAGTGCAGAGAATTGGTAATGCATAAAGCCAGCCTTGAAACGGAGGTATCTTCTGCACGATTCCCTTATTGGGATATGTAGGTATGCCTCTTTTAGGTCTAATGTCACCAGCCAAGTGTTCTTGCCCAGCATGGGCAGAAGCTGCTGCAAAGTTAGCATTTTGAATTTTGGAATGTCCAGGTATGTGTTCAAAATTGATAAATTCAGTACTGGGCGCCAGGCTTAGTCTTTTCTGGGTACCAAGAACACTCTTGAATAAAAACCTTGTCCTTTTTCCTGTTCTGGCACTGGCTGAATAGCCCCCATATCCATGAGGGACGTAACCTGTTTCTGTGCCTCTGCCCATTGATTTTTTGGCAGATCTGGCCAACCGTTTGCAATTGGCAGAATGTGGAAGTGGAATCTGTATCCTTGAGATACAATGTTTAACACCCACTTGTCCTGAGTTATTTAACTGCCAACTTTGAGCATAAAGTGCTAATTTTCCCCCTAAGGGTGCTGCCAAAAGATAAGTGCTTGGTGATGGCTGAGGGAAGTCATTGAGACTGTTTACTGTAGGGTTGCGCTTTATTTCCTCCAGATTTGGAGGTAGAAGCACCCCATTGCTTTGACCTGTAAGAATCCTGTGACTGGAATCTAGAACCTTTAGGGTGCCTGGATTTGCCCCGTTGAGCTCTGTTGGACACAGGAAAGGACCAATTTTTTGTAGGCCAGTGTCTACTGAATCTTGGTGGCTGCACTTGTAAGAAGTCTTTTACAGTTTGCATAGACTTAGCTTAGTCTTCCATTTTCTTTAAAACCTCTTCTGCTTTAATACCAAACAGAGTATCATGCTGTAAAGGTGCATCCAGCAATTTAGCTTTAACATGATCAGGCAAATTTTGCTCTTTTAGCCAGGCATGCCTCCTAATCACAGATCCAGTAACTGCAGCCCTACAGGAGGCCTCTAAGGAATCAAAACCACATTGCAAAGTATGTTTTTCAACTTGTTCTGCTGCATGCAATAATTCCTGCAATTCTTTACTTTCTGCACATTCAGAAATCAACATAATTTTCTGTTTCAGTAATCCCGTAGCATGTTGTTGATACTTGAACATATGAAACTGGCAGTTTAAGGCCCTAACTGCCAAGGTTGCAGATGTATAAACCTTCTTTCCCCATCTATCCAGTGCCCTTGAATCTCTGTCAGAGGGGGTAGGATTTTTTGCTGTTGAGGCCTTAACACCTTTTGAACCCTGTGAAATAGTTTCAGGGTCAGCAGCAGGGTTTCTAAATTAAAAAATGGTGTGAATCAGGAACCCTGTAATACCTGTCTGGCTTGCTAGGAGCCAGAGGTAAGAAGTCTGGAGTCAAGCTGGACTCCGAAAACACAGCAACCACAATGTCTAAAACAGGAGGTATGGTTAAAGGCCTATGCTGAGGGAGAAGAATGAAATCCCTGAGCCTCTTTTTTGATTCTGAGAAATCTTGACTCTCCCATTGAAAACGCTCCCTCAAAGTATGCAAGGTTTCTCCAAAGAAATAATCTTCAGGAGGAGATGCAGAAGGGATAGATTCCTCTGCATCAGAATCCTCATAGGGTGGTATAGATAATTCCTGATCAGAAGAGGAATCAGAAGAAATAGAAACCTGATCTGAAGATTCATAATCAGTGTCTTGCCTAAACCTCTTATAAGGAGAGGGTTGGGAACCCCTGATCAAGGGTAATTAGGTCTTCAGCCATTTTGATCATCTGTTTTTTGGGCATAGAGGCCTGTGCACGTGGCTCATGCATCGTTTTTTTAGCTTTAGAAGTTGCTTTTGTCTTTGAATTTGAAGCTGGCATTGGTTTTATATAAAAATGTTGTGGCCTGAATACACCCTCAGAAGCTGGTGCCTGCTCAGTGGCTCCGGACCCATCCGAGGGAGAGACATCTGTGGGTACAATACTTTGAGAATCTCACGGCGTGCCGGACTCCACATGGGTCTCGGTAGGGGGCTGCGACTCGAAAGTAGCAGGTATCAGAGGCTGCGAAAGCACCTCACTGAGTACCAGCAAACCGGCGACTGGCTTAGGAGAGGCTTTGTTGGTTTTGGACCTCGACGGTCGGTCTCTGTCCTTTTCTTTGTGTTTTTTGTGTACTCCAGTAGTCGGATTGCTATCCGACAACATTTCAAGATAGTTAAATCTGTTTCCAAAATATTTTGAGGCAAAGATATACTGACGCTTAATAGTGCATTGGTTAAATCTAGCACAGACAGACAGCTAGGCACATTATGATCAGGGCCTAGGCAAGGAATACAGTATAAATGGAAATCCTTATGAGGTATTTGCTTCCCACAAGTAATGCAATTATTAACTTTTTCTGACATTGGTATGGAGCAAGAAAAAAGTTTCCCCAATGAGGTACTTTAGCTTTAGTGAAGACTTTGGTTCTGAAACTCGAATTTGAAAATTTCAGGAGTCGGCCGACCGGCACTTGCGAACTGCTTCTGCTTCGGGCACCGCATGGCAAGAAAGACTAAAGAAAATGGTGTCGGCTGCTTGTTTTATACCCCTGACAACCTGACACCATGGAAGAGGAGACAGCAACCAACACAGGACCCAAGACTTTGGAATTCAGGCTGACTGAGGGCAACCTGCTAGCAGATTACCCAAATGTAATGACTGCAACAGTGAAACACGAAGAACATCCTAACTCAGAAATTGACGGGGACGTGTGGGGGTTGCCTTATTCTTTTAACAGAAAGATGTAGTCTGGAGCCTAACTGCAGTGCCTGTATATACTGCAGCTCATCTTAAGGAAGGAAGAAAAAACTTATAATTTCTTAAAGAATACATACTCCTACTTGTGAAGAAGTTGAGCACTAAAAGTAAGCCATTTCTGGCCCAGCACTGTAGCATCCCACTGGTCTAGGTTTCTGCTACAGGGTGCAAAATTACATGCAAAAGGATGAATTATATTAATAATCATTAAAGCGACCAACTAGACCAGTAGAGACTTATTTAGCCCTAAGGAAGTTGCATTCAATTAACAATCCCAATAAAATCATATTATCAAAGAAGAAAACAAAAAGATCTTGGATTCCACTAGGGAAGTACCCATTAGAGTGCAAAAATCTAACTTTTTTTGGGCTACTTAAATATGTAGGGCCAAGAAATAACGTCATTATATTCAGGTGCTTACACATAATATATACCATAAATTTAGGAACTGAAGGCCTCCTCAGTTTTTTTTGCCTGGTGGCTTTAAGTAAAGAATGATAGAACTTGAGAGGGGTCCCAAATAATTCTAGCAGTTTGACAGAACAGTTGCGTAAAATCTTACCATAACCATAGATGTCCTTCTCTTCCATGTTGCAGTATTCATAACATGAGGGATTCCCTGCCTTGGTGACCCGAATGTCTGGCCAGTATACCAAAGGCTTAAGCCACTGCTGGGTACATGTGACGTTGCACATAAGATGCAGCCAACATAGGCCATAAAAGTGATGTCTGCATGTACCATCCTCAGAACTGAGTGCCTCAGTCAGAACACCAGTCCAAGGATAAGATGTAAACCAAATAACATCCAAAGAAAAACATGAAGCAAGGGGAAGGTGGGTGGGATAGAATACTGCAACATGGAACAGGAGGACATTTATGGTTATGATAAGATTTTACACAACTGTTCTATGTCTTTCTATTCCCATGCTGCAGTATTCATAACATGAGGGAGAGTACCAAAGTACACAAGTGAAAAAGGGAGGTTAGAGCGCAGTAAGTCTCCATAAAACCATGCAGATTTGCCCTGGCAAAACCTGCTCTGGATCTGGAGATGGAGTCCAACATGTAGTGTTTTGTGAATATGTGGACAGAGGGCCAAGTAGCTGCTTCCAGGATAGAAACAGTGAACAGACCCTTGAAAAAGGCCCCAGAGGAGGCTACAGCCCTAAAGGAATGGGCCTTAGCTGAAGAAGAAAGTATTTTCCCTGAGATAGGTAGCAGAAATTTTTTATTTACATTTGTTTACCGGGAAAGTCCAACTGGGCCAGAAGCCCATTTTCAGCGGAGGCCTGGGGAGAAAAGCTCCACAGAAATACAAGCAATATACAACAATTAGATAGTACAACAGTATGGGTGGCCACGGTGGTACAGCGGTTAGCGTTGCTGCCTCACAGCAAGAGGTTTTTCGGTTCAATTCTCGGCTGGGGTGCCTTCTGTGCGGAGTCTGCATGTCCTCCCTGTGGTTGCATAGGTTTCCTCCGGGTGCTCCGCTTTCCTCCCACATCCCAAAGACATGCTGTAGGTGGATTGGACACACTAAATTGGCCATAGGCGTGAGTGTATGCGTGTGTGTGTCTTCTGTGGAAGGTTGGGCACCGGGCTGGCAACTCGACACCGTAAAACTCCACTGCCAATCATGAGCAGACAGGTGATCTACTGTGGTGACCCCTAACCGGGAAAAGCCGAAAGAAGAAGAAGATAGTACAACACTATACATACAGTAAGATGCAGAACACATATCTTCTAGTTAGTCTATACAAAGCAGCATTCGATGCAGTTTTCTAGTAGATACAGGTTCAAAAAAACACAAGCATTTCAGTAAAGATCACTAAGAAAAAATAAAGATAGTAGTGTGTATATATTAAACAATAGTTATGACCAAATGAAATTTCCTTTATATATATATTTATTTTTGAGTAGTAATAAACACTGTAGAGAGGGAGAAAAATGAGATAAGGAGGTATAGACATCTTGTCAGTCAGGTCTGGCACAGGAGCAATGCCAGTTCTTGGATAGATGTTCAAACAGTAGTTTGTTTAAAGCTGGTAGATTCAGGTGTGTTTTGAAGACTTTCTAATGGATATGGTCTTATCCAGGTAAAATCTGAGTTATGTACATCCAAGGTGTGGAGCACCCTTTCTCTCGAGTTTGGTGGGGGGGGGGGGGGAGAAGGCAGCCAAGTGAATAGATTGGATAAGGGACAAGTCATTAACCAATTTAGGCATGAAACAAGGATTGGTACGAAGAGACACTATCTCTGTGGAAAATTAGAAAGGGTTGTGAAGCCATTAAAGCTTAAAGTTCAGAAACTCTCTTAACAGAAGTGATGGCTATTAGTAAAACAGTTTTCCATGTATAAAATTTTAAGAAAGCAGAAGCTGCAGGTTTAAAGGGTGTCCGAGTCAGTTCTTCCAGAACAAAATTCAAATTCCGGGGGGGAGGAGGAACAGGAAAGGCTTAACTTCTAGCCTAGAAGCTAAAGGACATAAAGGCAGATATGCAGAAATGTCTGATAAATGGGCTTAAAGTGAAGAATAAGCCAATCCAGCCTTGAGCAGCTCACACAAAAAGACAGGACTACAGGAATATCTACTGAAAATGGATCTAGTCACTTGTTAAGACACCAGCTGGAGAACCTCTTCCACTTGGACAAACAGGATCTCCTAGCATTGGCTTTCTTGGTCTCCTGAAGGACTAGAAGCATGTCTTCAGAGAAAAGGTGTCTGAAAGGAATAAAAAACCTATCACCTACAGTGTTGTGTTGCTAAATGTGGGTGAATGAGAGATCCCTGGTTTAGTGTGAGAAGATCCACCCTGTGAGGTAACTTGTGATGACTGCCCTTGGCTAACTGCAGAAGAAGAGGGAACCAATACAGTCTTGCCCAAAAAGGGACCACCAGCAAGATTTTTGGGTTGTCTTGCTGAATCTTCAGCAGGACTTTCTGAATAATTGAGAAGAGGGGAATGCGTAGAGAAACACCCCCTTTCATGAGAAAGAAAGGGCATCCACCTTCCATTCCAGACAGTGTGGGACTCTGGCACAAAATTTTGGAACTTGTCTGTTCAGAGGGGAGGCAAAAAGATTCATCTGAGATGTACCCCACCGGTGGATAGTGTCCAGAAACACATCCCTGTGGATCACCCATTCGTGGGGTTGTGTCACAGACCTGCTCAGTGTGTCTACGAGAACATTTTGCGCCAATGGAATGTAAACCACTGTCAATGTGACCTTTACTTGTAAGGCAATCTCCCAGGTTTGGAGTGCTAACCTGCAGAGTAGGCAAGACTTTGTCCCTTCCCGTCTGTTCAAGTGCCAAAGAAATGTGGTGTTGTCTGTGAACACTTTCAAGGGACCTGGCTGAAGAGATGAATGGAAAGTTTGAAGGGCCACAATCAGAGCCCTCATCTCTTTGATGTTGATGTGTCATTTTCTTATTGGAGACCACAGGACTTGGACCTTTAGGTTCCCGAAAGTTGCTCCCCACCCCAGGTCTGAGGCATCTGTAAACAGCTCCTGAAGAGGGTGTGGTGACTGAAGGGGAAGTCCTGGATTCTGAGATATTTGTTGAATCCACCAAAGCAATTCCTTCTTCAAGCATGGCAGAAGTGGAAGGACAAACTCTAGAGGGTGAGCATGCTCAGAACAGAGTGCTTTCAGGTACCACTGGAACTTTCGCATGTGAAGTCTGGCTAAGGGCACCATTGGTATAACAGAAGCCATGTACCTAGCATACAGAGAAACTCTCTGGCTGTCACTGAGGTGAGAAGAAGTAACTGCTAGAAGAAAGTCAGCAGAGACTGCATTTTTTGCAAAGGCAGAAAGGCCATCATATGGTCCGTCCTTAACCTGCAGCCCAGGAAAACCTGATCCTGAGAAGGGGTTAGTGAAGACTTGTTGTAGTTGACAATGAATCCTAGGCTAAGGAGCAAGGAAATGGTGGTCTGAAGGTTCTGGTACAGAATGTCTGGATGTTTTGCTTGAGTAAGTAGATTGCTCAGGAAAGGGTACATAAGAATTCCCTGTATTCTGTGGAAGGCAATGACAGGAGCCAAACACTTTGTGAATACCCTTGGGGCTGTAGAGAGTCCAAAGGGTAAAGCACAAAACTGAAAATGAGAAGACGCAACAGAAAACCGTAAGAACTTCCTGAACAGAGGTTGAATGGGAATATGAAGGTATGCATCCTTGATGTCTATGGAAACCAAGAAAGCCTGAGGGAGCAAGAGAGGAAACAGAGTTTGTAGTGTGAGCATCCTGAAGGTGAGAACTTGTAGGAACAGACTGAGCTGGGCAAGTCTAAAATTGGTCTCCAAGGATCATATTTCTTGGGGACTAAAAACATCCTGGAATAGAAGCCTTTTCCTCTATCCATGAAGGGAACTTTCTGTATGGTCCCCTGTGAGATTAAAGTCTTAAATCACCTGTGGAAAGATATGGATCTGGTCCCTTGGAGGGAGATATGATTTCCAAATCATGAAATAATCATTTAGGACTATGAATAGGACCCATTTGTCTGTGGTAATGCTTGTCCAGGTTGAAAGGGAATGAGAAAGGTGCACTGGGAAAGAGAAATGTTTGTGAGTGTGGCCAGGCAGTCACAGACTACCTGGCATCTCTGAAAAGGGGGTCTTTTGGGCAGAAGATGGCTAAGACCTAGGTGGAGTCCGCCTGTGTGCGCCCTTCTTGTGAGGTTGAGAAGAAACTTCGGTCTTTTTCCTTATAAAATTAGTCTGGTATTTTGGTAGATATTAAGGGCCAAAAGACAACTGTGGAGTGTCTTAAGAACGAACGCCTAACAAATAGCGCAAGCGTTTTAGTCGTGAGCAAACCCCAGGCAGAGAGGACACCGATCATGATTGTCTTTATGTAGAACATGTCTTCCACAATGGCAATTGCCTTTCTTGGATGACATTAACCTCAAGCAAACATGCAGTAGCAAAAGCACAAATAAATTTTTCCCAACGGGGCACTTATCTGAATGAAGAAAAAAGGCAAATGGTAGCAGCTGGTGTTGGGACTAGCGGCAGAGATGTTTAGAGGATGGTACGTGCAGACGTCACTTTTAGGGCCGTCAGATGCATCTTATGTGCAACGTCGCACATACCTAGCAGTATCTTAAGCCTTTGGTATACTGGCCAGACATTCGGTCACCTAGGAGGGGAATCCCTCATGTTATGAATACTGTAGCATGGGAATAGAAGGACATTGAACAAATACTGACATATCTAGTACTGGGAATCACAACAGTCCAGAGTGCATACAGGATTATTTGGTAGCACTGCTTTCCTCACAACAGCTTCAGTTTTAAAGGAAGCATTTTCCTCCTATTAACTGAGGTGCTAGCCAAACTTATAGTTAGCCCCATTGTTTTATTTACTACTGATTCCATATACATAGAGTGATAATCATATCCCTAAAAGCTGTACTGTAAGATCTCTGGAACCAGAAAATGTATAGAAACAATGTCTATCCCTTATGCTGGGCTAACAACTATGAATAAAACAAACTGATTAGAACAATGTACTATTAACTTCCAGAAAATAACAACAAACCATTTTGCAGAACCTATTCCATTTCTGATTGCTCTTGCAAAGTGAGAGAAAAAAAAGACTTGCTGGTTAATGAGCTCCAATGCAATATCAATAACTTCTTTTTCTTCAGCAAATCTGCAAAGAACTGCAAATGTTATATTGAGGGCCTTGGCAAACTACACTCAAGTGTTCCCTTTACCAACTGACACTACTGAGTCTTCATCGATTACTTCCAAAGCAATACTGCAGGATCCCTGTCATTGTCAGGTTACCCAAGTTCCTAAGCTCATGCAATTCTGGAATGATCTCCTGTCCATTAAAATAAAAGGAATAGTCCTGTGCAATAAAAGTTCAATGGTACCCAGTCCTTTTAACAAAGTGCAAAAAGGAAGAAGAAAAAAAAAAAAAAGTTATGTACTTACTATAACGTTTCATCCGAGTTGCTGCTCTTCATTTGTCTTCAACCTGTGGGACCCCAGATCCAATATGGATCCAATTTGGCCGCATACTCCAGCAATGGATCCAAGCTCCAAGCTCCTCCCTTAACCATAATGCCCCTGTCTTCCTCCTCCTCTCAGATCGAGTTTTGTTTCAGAACAGCAGCACCCCAACCTAGACCATATGCCTATAAACCTGACAGTACCCACAAAAACTTATCAAGAAAGGGACTAGCCAGTAAAGAGGGGCTATGACTCTTCCATCTGGTCCACTACACAGCCCACACAAGGCAGGGGGAAGGAGGGAGGGAGGGACGGCTGAAGACAAATGAAAAGCAACAACTCAGATGGAACGTTATGGTGAGTACATAACTTTTTTTTATCAGTTGTTGCTTTCATTTGGTCTTCAACCTGTGGCTGAGGTAATTTCAACCAAGAAAGCAGTCTTCCAGGATTGAAACTGCAACTCAACCATAGCCGCTGGTTCAAAGGGGGGAGGAAACCACAGCCTGCAGCTCCAGGGTGAGATCCCAAGGGGCGCCGGGTCTTTAATTGGAGACCTATGTAGAAAGGTACCTTTCAAAAAGGCCTTACAAAGCTTGGACAAAGCCAAAGACGCATTCCCGGCTACATGTAAATTAGAAATTGCTGCCAACTGTACCTTAATCATAGAGGAGCTAGCACCATGATTAAAAATATCAGCAAAAAACTCAAAAATGGCCAGAACTGGCACAGTGAAAGGATCCAGGTCATGCAGAGAAGCCCATATCGAGAAACGCTTCCATTTATTCCAGTACTCTTTCCTGGTGGAAGATTTGAGAGCTGCTACTAAAATTTCCTTAATGGGAGAAGACAGCCCTGGAGTCCTAGCTATCAAGAGAAATGGAGCAGCCAAGCTGTGAGTTTCAGGCCAAGTCTGGGTGAAGGATCCCTGATGGATGAGTAATCAGATCTGGAACTGGATCTAGCATCCAATGTGGACATACTGCATGAGACCAGAGAGAGGGGAACCAAACTTGATGAGGCCAGAAAGAGGCAATGAGGATCACAGAGCTCCTCAGCCATCAAGCTTTCTTAATGAACTTGGATATTAAAGGCAGCGGAAAGTAGCATATAGTAGACCAGAGGGCCAAGCATGAAGTACAGCATCTCTGGGGGGGGGGGGGGGGGGGGCTTCTCCAGATGGTGATTCAGAGCAAAATACTCGCTGCACTTCGCACTGGAAGGAGAGGTGAAGACATCGCAGCAAGACTGACCCCACTTTAGAAATATCTGCTTCGTTACTGAAGGATTCAGAGACCACTTATAAGGCATCAGAAAAGATCTGCTGAGCCTGTCTGCCAGTATGTTGGACCTCCCCAGAATGTGCGTTGCCACCAGAAAACAGCCAGAGATCACCCACTCCCACAACCTCATAGCTTTGCGACAAAGGGGGTAGGATCTGGCCCCCTGTTTGTTGATGTACTAGACTACTGATATATTGTCAGTCTGTCTGAATGGCAAAAGGCCCTGAGGAAGATCAGCATGTAGAACTTACAACACCAGAAGCACCCCCTCAGCTCTAGGACACTGACATGCAGACAGGTCTCCAGGGAAGACCACATGCCATGGACTGTCCTTCCCATGCAATGCCCCCCCCCCCCACCTGAGCAAGGAGGCATCGGTGTTCACTGTAATCGTAGGGGAGGGAAAAACAGACGACTCAGAAGGAGATCTGGGGATTGAAGCCACCAAAGAAGAGAGTCCTTGCAAACCAGAGACAATCAAACCAGATGTGATAAGGGAAGGTCTGGCAAGGACCAATGTACCGACAGAGTCCACTGAAGGACTCTCATATGAAGGCATGCTATTGGAATGGGAGTGATCATGAGTGCTATGGACCCCAATGCCCGAAGAAAATGAATCCGCTGGGGGATGTTTGGCTTGAAGCATGTAAGAGACATTATGTCGAATGGATAGCAGCCTGTCCAGATGTAGAAATACCTTGCCTTGAATAGTGTCTATACAAGCCCCAATGAAATCGAGAACCTGCACTGGTGCTGGTTGAGATTTATGGTTATGCCCAGGTAATGTGTGGTCTTGAGAATAAGATCCCTGGCTTGATACAGTCAATGCCAGGAGGGAGCGGAAAGAAGCCAATTGTCCAGGTAGGGAAGACCTGAAACCCCTGCAGTTGCAAGTGAGCCACCAGTATCACCATAATTTTGGTGAACACCCGGGGGGCAGTGGTGGTGGTGAACTGAAAATGACTGGCTCCCCAGTCGGGAGCAGAGGAACCTCCGAGAGTGCCTGCTCATCTTGATGTGATAATATGGAGGCCCACCAAGCATCTCTGGTCATTTATACGCAGAAAGGGCAGAATGGACTGAAGGGTGACCATCAGGAATTTCATCTTGGTAATGGACAGGTTCAGGGTTGAAAGATCCTCTTAAGTCCCCCTGTTTTCTTTGGCACTAGAAACAACCTGGAATAGATGCCTGATCCGGATTGGTCTTGGGGACAGGCTGTATGACTTGTTTTTCGAACAGCCTAGCCTATGGCTGTCTGCTCACATTGCATGGGTGGGACATCCAGGAGGTGTTTTGGAGGGACTGGGGGTTGAAAAAAGGGGACTGAGTATCCTGCGGATATTATCTGCAAAACCCAACGATCGTCGGTGATGGACTCCCAGGCTGTTGGGTGCAGAGATAGATGTCCCCTAACGGCCTCCAAAGACAAGCAGTGAGGAAACCCTTCAGGGCTGCTGCGAGGGTCTGTCTGGGAAGGAGTCCAGAGACCCTAGATTCCTCAAGCCCCCTCTGCCACGAGGTCGGCATCTGTCATGTCTCTCTCTGCCTCTGGGGGAGGTTGAATCCTGAGCATCATGGGAAAAGCTTTGACATTTCCAGAACCACATCTTCAACCCACACTGATTCCTAGAAAAGGATTGCTGTGGGGTGGAGAAGCTGATCCCAATGGCAGACAGAGTCTTCCTGCTGCAACCAACATGGCATCGACAGGGGATCCCTTCGACCAATTCTTCCTATCGGAGGGAGACCTGAGTATTTTGTCCATTTGCTTGGGGATAGGCTCAACCACATCCAGTTCCTTCCATGCCCAGTATGAGATTAAATTCACTAGGGGAGCCGCTGGAGGGGACACCCAAGAGGTAGAGGGCCTTGTGCCAAACTCCTCCAGGAATACAGACACATCCGGGTTGGGCCTTTGGGTAGACCACCCTCCGTGCTGATGCAGGACTTCCATGATGTCTCCAAAGGAGACATCCTCTGGGGGTGATCGGGGGAACACCCCTCCTTTCCTCCAATTTGGTATCTTCAGTGAGGGACTCTGGTGGGGAGTGCAAGTGCCTCCTCTTGCACATGCATTTCAGGGGATGCTCCTCAAGGGGGATTTCTGGTGAGGACTCGGAAACATTGGGGAGTTCTGGAGGGGAACCTCCTGGGGCACAATGGCAACAGGCTGTCCCCAAGGGGGCAGGATGGCAGACTCCGGCCTAGAAAAAGAGGGAGCCAGGATGGACTCCGCGGATGACAGTCTTAAGGGTCATGAAGGAGCTAAGAGGAACCCCTACACCACATCGAAAGCAGAAGGCAAACAAATCCCCAAAGTAGGAATGACCAGGACCGGATCTGCTGCCCCCTCTGCCAAGGGGGGAGCCAGAGGTGAACCTCCTGGTGCCAAAACTCCGATAAAAAGGGCCAACTCCGACAACCTCAAAGCTGATGCCTTCCCCTCGGATCTGACGCAGAAGCTACGGCTCAGAGAGTCGGACGGCTCCAAAAATGTTGGAGCCGAGCCACTCAGGGCAATGGTTGTCATCGAGGTACCTGGAACCACCGACACTGACCCCTCAACACTGGGAAAAATCGAACCCGATGACTCAAACTTGAGGTCGGATTGGAGAAGGAGCAATAGAAAGGAAAATGGACTCCATGCTCCCAGCCCCAGAGGGAGTGGCAAGACTACTGAATCTGGGTCCGGATAAACTTCTGCATCATCCTGTCCACCTTGGCTTCAGAAAAGCTCAGAGGAGCAGATAGAAGAAGCCACTGACCTGGGCCTGGAGTGGCGCCTAGGGGGAGCAAAGAGAGGGGGCTGAGTTCAGGTAGTCTCTGGCTCCAGTGAGAAGTGGGGGGACTGGAGTCGAGGAGAGTCCTGGGTCTGATCCAGCCGAGACTTCGCCAGTGCCTCGACCAAAGAAGAGTGGTCAGGGAAAAACTTTCTAGGCCAGTCCCGTTCCTTTGAATGGGTCTTTTCCCCATCCCAGGGCTTCCTGGTGGGAGGATGAGTCCCAGAAGCAGGGGTATAGGAAGAAGAATCCTCCAAAGAGAGGATCAGCTTATTCTTCTTGTCAATCAGGGTGTGGGGAGTGAAGCCAACACAGATCGAGCAGGAGGAATCCAGCTGAGCAACACCCAGGCAAAGAACGCACACAGTGTGGCCATCAGAAGCAGGGAGCTTATGGCCACATACTATACATTTCCTGAAGCCCAGCTTGGGAGGTTCGGCTACAGAAACCCACACACGCTACACTCACACTCAAGACTGTAGAAAAGGGAAAGGGAATAAGAAAGGGTTTTTTTTTTTTTTTTTTTTTTAAGCCGACGTGAAGTGCACATGGATACAGTAGGGTAAAGCAAAGACACCCACAAGGAGAAGAAAAAGGGACAGAAAAGAATCAAAAAGTTAACTGCTTACTTGAACAAGGAGCTGAACCACGCTGCTGTCTCTGATGAGCAGCAAAAGAGATCTGAGGGGAGGAGGGAGACAGGGGAATTATGGGTAGGGAAGGCACTTGGAGCTTGGATCTGATGCTGGAGTATGCGGCTGAGATGGATCCATACCACATCCGGAGTCCCACAGGGTTAAAACCAAATAAAACAACTTCAGATCATATCTTTTTTTTTTTTTTTTTTAATTAGAAGTTTGTAAAGGATTTATCACATCCCATCATGAAGAAATTCAACATTTCACAACTCATAAAACACAAGCTGCCATAGATGTTACCAGCTGTATGCAGGTAATACTGACTGAAAGAGCCACTGAAGCAGTCTATGGCACTACACAAAGTTGTAGTGTTTAGGAGAAACACAATTAAGTGTTAAGGTATTGTACACTGCTTATGACACAGACGCATCACTGGTGATATGATTAGCAGCCACATACAACTAGAGTCTCTTCTGCAGGTAGCTAGTAGCTATTTAAAAATATAAATTCCCATATTTTCACACCAATAGCAGTAGCCCAAAAAAATGATTCGCTAGCAAGAAATATAATAAACAAGATCCAACACACCATATAGCAAACCACAAGGCAAGACGGAAATAGAATGAAATGAAGCTTTATTAAGCTATCTTAGCGCTTTCGCAGTATAAAAAACTGCTTCTTCAGACAATTAATTCAATCACACACTAAATTTAAATATTACCGCTCACATATTAGTCAACCAATCAAAACAAATGCACTAGCCAGTGATTTGATAAGCACATTTTGTAGGGATTTTGACAAAACAATGGCCAGATTTCTGTGGACTCAGGGAGCTAGTCCATGTGATCCTTGTGTTATATCTTCCTTAAAGGCACACAATTCCATCTGCATTTCCAACCTCTCAATCCTGCAGTCTCTGTCTGTAGGTCTCCTCGTTTTGTCCTGCTTTCTTCCTAGCATGGAACTCTCTCCATGTTTTCTCTTGTGAAGAGAAACAAGGTATTAGGTTCAGTGCCTGTGCTGTTTCCCCAGTCTTCTGTGATCGCATTTCAGTCTTTGCTCAACTTGGCCATGTATGTCCTTCCCTTCTTTCTGCTATGCAACTAAAAAGAAATTCCTTCCCTTCTGTTTAGCCTCTTTCAACTTCAGCCTCTCTTGCTCTTACTACCTTAAGTGGCCTTTTTGTTGTCCTCCTTGTGCTGTGCCTACTCCATTTCCCCAAACTCATCTATTTCCTTCTTTTGGGCCTGGTTTTACACTAACCGATAGCCTCACATTGCTATTTAGCCATAATAGCTGCCTTTTTATTGTGTCGTCCTCACATCTTTAATCAAAGCCCTGAATAGTACACATCCCTGACCTAATCTCTACAACTTGCTTACCCCCCTCTTGCTCCTAGTCTTTTAACTCATCCTTAACCACCTCCTCACTGCAAAATAATTTACTTTTTTTTATAATCCCACTTCGTCATCTTTTTCTTTTTATTCTTACCCTTACTCTAAATTATACAATGACATGGTCACTGCTGCTTAACCAAGACAACCATGACCCCCACACACACACACACAATGGTTAATGCCACTTCCAGAATTCTTTCCTTTATCATAAGAGTCCTGCACTACTTGGCTGAGCTCCTCATGGTCTAAGACCACAAACAACTTCTACATTTCTAGCCTGGAGCTCAGAATCTTCTAGTTTGCTTCTGACTGATTAAGATATCCCATAAGTAATACCCTCTTCCTGTTTGATACTCCTTTTTTCTCTCCTCCAGTCTCTTACCTTGTCTTGCTGTGTCTGTGAGATGAGGTAATGCAGTCAACAGCCGCTCCCCCCTTAACCTTAAGTGCCAGTGCACTTAATTAAGCTTCTCCACCTGTTTGTATCCCTGCTCACTCCTGGTTTGGTTTTCTTCTTTCTCTCTGACCTTGTATCAATGCCATTCTTTATAATGACTGCTACTCTAGCCCTAACTCTCCCTCTCTGTCATTCCTGAACAGGTTTTACCCAGACACTTCCATGCCCCAAAAGGTCTCATTCATTGTCCCAAGTTTGTCCACTCTCCCTCTGCTGCTTCACTATTTACAGCTCCCCCGTCTGACCCATTGCACTGCAGACTAATGCAATCTAGCAATACCAGTAGTAACATTTACTTGTTCCTACAATGTTTGGCACCAGTTTTTACCTTCTGTCAACTGCTGAAACACCTACACCCCTTTCTGCTTTTTTATCCACTCACCCTCTCCACTCCCACCTTAGCTAAAAGGAATGATTGAGACATGCCCCTTTCTTACCCAGTACAAAGGATGGTTGTCACTTCTGTGTTAAGTCAGAGCCTGTCCTTTGCATGTGCTGGTTTCTGCCAGATCTCCCCATCCTCCCACCAGTCCAAAACCCCTCTCTCTTGGTCACTACCACAGCCTAATCTAATGGGTCATTGCAAGCCAAAGGATCACAAATCACCCATTTGGGACTCTGGACTGGTTCTGGTTAGACATCCAAGGTCCACAAACAAGGAGGAAAATATGTCAGAGACTAACACTAGCAATTACCAATGGCTGGAAGTGTGAAGGTTACTCTAAGATGGGGATTTTGTATCTCAGAAGCCAAACAGCAAGACAAAGGATATCTTGAATAAAACTTAACAGTTGATTTCTACATGCTTTAGCATGTAATTACCTACTTTGCTGTAATGCACTCCTCCTCACACACCACCCTTACTTCCAGTGCAGCAGGAATCATAATGTGTGATTTTTTAAGCTGGTTTCTCTGTTTACATTACTATATTCAACAATTTGGTCTTTTACAAGTATATATTCCTAATAAGTACATTAGCCGATACCTACTATAATTGATATAAATGCCTATAATATATTTGTCATACAAAGAATACAGTTTAATTGCTATGAGTATATACTTTGTAATGAAAGCTACATTTGGTACTGCATTATGGTCAAACAGAGCTTCATGATGGATTTTGGGATTTAAAGCTCTTGGTGAGGTTGATAAACCTTAATGTGCACCTTGTCATTTCTTATTGAGATTGAAGTCTGTTTCATTGCATTTTGTTAATTACACACATAATTTCTGATGTGCTCCTAGAGCTGGCTGCTTTTCATTCAGTTCAAATGCAATGGAATGTCATTAAAGAGACCTACTTCATTTAACTGAACATTAAAATGTTCAAGATGCAAAAACATCAATCCCAAAAGATCAAAAACTATTACATGATTACATGGGAAAAAAATAAGTTTTATGTAGTAGGGCAAGCGCCCCCCCCCCCCCCCATCCCCTGCTACTTTTATGCACCAACTCCAAGATCACATAACGGGAGGGAAAGGTCATATCCATACCCCCACTATACTGCAATCTCCCACATATAAATGTTGGCATTCTTCATTTGTTGGCATTTGTTCAATATTCAGAACATTCAATTTACTAAATAATTCCCAATGAAGCCATATGCAAATAATGTCTCATTTACCCAGAATTCAGTGGGGCTCTCAAGGTAATCCAGTGTGATTGTTTGACAAAGCAGAGCTTTTTCCAGTCCAGCAATGAAACTACTGCTTTCACATATACTAACAGATGAGCCCCTCCACTGGTTCTGACAGATAAATGATTCAGAACTCCTTTCACCTAATGTACTTTTCTTTTTCTTTTCAAATTGATTTTATTAAACATTTACAGTTTTGAGCAAAATCAGCAACAGAAAAGCAAAAAGATGCAATTAGTTAAAAAAAAAAAAAAAAAAAAAAAAAAAAACCCCAAAACTATGTACAACAGAGTTAAACAACTATATACACACACTAACAAAACTAACCACTATGTACAACAGTATAGTGTGGTAAAGTAACACTGTTAAGATTGAGGATTCTAAAAAAGACAGTAAGCAATACAGAAAAGTAAAAGCGGAGGGGCGTGATTAAAGATAAGTAGATTGTATGGATCATGAAAAGTAGAAAATGTTACAGTTGCATATGAAAAGTGTTACAATGAAGGGATTTACAGTATAATATCAATGATTTTTGGGCTGGATTCCAAAAAGATGACATCTGTCTTAGAAAACAGCAGATATTTTAAAACAATGTATTTTGAGGCCATCTCTGCAAAACCAGATCACAAAATCATAAATACTGCAGTTACAGTAAGACAGGTAGCTAGTGTTTGAAGGAATATGAATAATAGTTAATTTACAAGTAAGTAGTTGTTTCAATTTGTTATTTAAGGAAACACAGAAATGGTGAAAAAATTGACAGCTCCAAAAAATATGAAGGACATAGTACAGTTGTTTAAGAGCTTACCATAACAGTAATTGTCCTACTGATTACTGTTGCAGTACTCCTAACAGATGGGTTTGTAGCTCGCTGACATCTGGCTGGGGTACCAAAGCTTTGCCTTCATAGGACATGTGTCCAGTTAAACTCAGCTCGTAGGTATTGGGGTATAAAGTTGGATGCACGTACGATATCCTTAGACTATCCCCAAGCCAGCAATGGCCTGACGAAAACCAAGGAAGATTAGTCAGCTTGGAGGGGCGTAATCTGAAAAAGAAGAAAGGCTAGAAAATCCTGGGATACTGAGTGTATGTCTGAATGTAAGGCATAGTGTTTGTGCCAATAAGGAGAAAAGAGAAGGGAGATTGGGGGGAGGAAAGGAATACTGCAAAAATGATCCATAGGCAATCTATTTTTATGGGATGTTCTTACACAACTGTACTATGCCCTGACTGAGTCACTGTTATAGTATTATTAACAGATGGGTGATGCCAAGAAATGTATAGAGAGAGAGAAGGGTAGCAGTTTTAGGAAAAGTGGACAAAGAGTCCAGGAGGCCCAATAGAATAGCTCTGCCAAACACTGCTCAGGACCTGGAGAAGGCATCCAGCTTGTACTGTTTTGTGAAGGTTGAACAGATGACTAGGTAGCTGCTTCTAAAATGGAGCTGGTATCCAGTCCCTTGTAGAAGGCACCTGATTAATGAAGCCACTGCTCCAGTGGAGTGTGCTTTTGGCCACATGGGTAAAGTCTTTCTAGAAAAGCAGAAGGAAATACACAGTGGTGAAGTGGTTAACGTTACTGCCTCACAGCAAGAGGTTCTTCAGTTCAATCTCAGCTGAGGTGTCTTCTGTGCAGTGTCAGCATGTCCCTCCTGCATTCATGTGGGTCACCTCCCATATTCCAGAGACATGCATCTGTAGTGTTTCTTCCCAGGCCTCCACTGAAAATGAGCTCTGGCCCAGTTGGAGTTTCCAGGTAAACAAATGTTAAATAAATAACCTTTGAGGTCCAGGAAGCAACAGCATTTTCGGAAACTGGTTGTCACATTTATGGATTCCAGGTTAAGACAAACATCTGATCTGTTTTTCTGAGATCCTTAATTTTGTCTGTGAATGTCTAAATAGGGTGAAAGTCTCCCTGTTTGAGGGTTTTTTGAAAAAAGTAGGCATACTTGGTTCGTTGAGGGTAAACTCACTAAACACTGGGTATAAAAGTTGGATTGGCCCAGAGGCTCACTTTGTTTTTGCAGAAGATGAGGAAGAATGAGTAAACCATGACAGCATGGAGGTCTGAGACCTGCGGGATGAAGTCAAGGCAAGGATAAGCACTATTTTCCAAGTGCATAATTTTAGAGTTGCCAAAGCAGACTGTTCAAAAGGGGGTAAAGTGAACATTTCCAAAGGAAAATTAAGGTCTTATGGTTGAGTGATATGTTTTCTTGGGTGTTTAAGGTGTAAAACTTCCCTCAGAAACAGCTTAACCTCTTAGTCAGAAGGGGTTCTAAACGTAGGCAAGCATTAATGGCAGATAAGTGAGTCTTAATGGAAGAGTAAGCCTAGGCCAACCCTGAAAGTAATAAGTCACACAAATATTGCAGTACTGTGGGGTGTCCAATAGAAGGGGCTGGAGTTTGCACTTAAGGCACCAGATTGATAATCTCTTCCACTTGGCTGTGTAAGACTTCCTGGTGTTGGGTTTATAGACTTCTTGTAGGATTCGAACAACCTCTTCCAAAAAGTTGTCTCTTGCAGGAATCCTATCATCCAGAGGGTTAGGCTAAAAAGAGGTCAGACTGGGATGAGGAAGCTGCCGTTTCTGTTGAGCGATTAGATCTAGTTTTGGAGGGATTATCCAGAAATTTCCCTTTGATAGGTGAAAAAGGAGATGAAACCAGTGCTTTCTTAGCCAGAAAGATGCCAAAAGTATGAGTTTTTGAGATTCCTTCTGAACCTTGAGAAGAAGCCTTGGGGACAGATGTAGATGGGGGCATGCATTAAAAAACTTCCCTATCTATTGGAAGGAGAAGGCATCGGTCATTTAGGCTAAGAGTGAGGGACTCCTTGTGCAGAAAAGTGGGAGCAAGTGATGCTCGGGGGAGGCAAAGAGGTCTATCTCGGCATCAGTAATCAGGACATGTTTTTGTGGGACTAGAGTAACTGAAAGGCCTGAGTTGAGCATAACCTGGTTGTTCTACTAAAGGAGTTCCTACTTGATGCAAGGAAGGGTCAGCTAATGGGTGAAATGAGCTGGGATTTTTTGTAATTCATGGCAAAACCCAGGAGAGTCAAAAGTCTCAGTGTGGTGAAGGTGCTTTAGAAGAGTGCCCCTGGATAAAGCCTGAAGTAGAAGATCGTCTAGCTAAGGGAAGATTTATATGCCCTGAGCATGACAAAAAAAAAAAAAAACACCACTGGAGCCAGACACTTTGTGAAAACCCTTGAGGCTATAGAAAGACAAAGGGCAAAGCAGTAAACTGAAAATGTGATGACCCAGTAAATAATCTGAGAAATTTTCTGCAGGAAGGGCAGATGAGAATATGGGGATGAGCATCCTTAGGTCTAAGGATGCCAGAAAAGTTTGAGAAAGTAGGAAAAGTAGAAGAGTTTGTAAGGACACAATTTTGAAGGCGGGAACTCTCAGAAAGGTGTTTAGCTGGGAGAGGTCTACGGTAAGTAGGTCTCCACTGACCCTCTCTCCTTGGGACAAGAAAGATCCTGGAGTAAAAATCCCTTTCCTAAATAGGACAGAGGACCTACTGTATGATTCCCTGGCCCAGCAGGTCTTGCACAATAGGGTCCAGAAGGTGTATCTGGTTGGGAGGAAGACAGGGTATTCCACCAGGATTTGGACTGCTTTCCCAAGACAGAGTAACCCTCCTTGACCATTGTGTCTGAGGTTATTGCTTCCCAGAAAGGAAAAGAGAGTCTTTTTGAGAGGAGAGTGCAGGGGTTGGGTTTGGAGAGAGGGATGGGTGGAATATAGTCCACAGGGGTCTACTACTAAACTGAGGTCTCCCATAAGGGGTACCCCCCCCCCCCGAGAGTTTCCTGGTAATCTTTTCTTAGGAATTTTCCTTTGCCTATGAGGTGAACTAAGATCTCTCTTGGTGAAGGAGGTGGATTTTTCTGGATAATTTCTATGGTACCTGGGAACAGTAGAAAGCAGAATCTGACAACGATCTTTCACCGTCTTGCCCTGTTCCTGCAAAGCCATGAAAAGACTGGTAGCTTGCGAACCAAAAATGAAGTAGTTTTCCAAGGGGGAAGTCTAGAATCTTGGATGTGAAATTCTCTGGAATAAGTTGGCCTCAAAGAGGCATACCGCCTTATCAAAGAGCCAGTAGCAGCCGACTTGGAGGCGGCATCCATGGCATTATAGCTGCATTTTATACTGTGCCTGGTTATTTGAGAAGCCTGGGCCACTAGAGAATACATACGCTGTTCTGACTCCAGTGTTTGGGGCTCTGTGATGGTCTTAAGGACTGAAGCACAGAGAGTATGTATTTGGTCATTTGAGTTTGGTAGTTTATAGCTGTGAAAGCTAAAGTGGAGGAAGTATGCACTTTCTTACTCCAAATGTCCAGTGCTTGAATGTCTTTGCCATTGGGGCGAATATTAGTGCCAGGGAGAAACTTGAAATGTTTGTCTGAGACCAGGGAAACACCAGCTGTGTCTGCCACAGGATTTTTATAGAGGTACTTAAGTTCATCAGGACTTTTGTAGAACTATCTGCCTTTTTTGGAGCAGGAGGTTGAGAATCTGGTTGCAAAGAATTGGCCTGCAATGTATCTGGGTAAATCATCTAACACTAGGGGAACATGGGGAGGAAGCATGTCCATTCTAACAAATCGCAGCATCTCTTTTGCACCTCAGACACCTGTCTGGATTGCCATTTAAAAAGCTTCATCCTGCTTTGTAAGGTTTCTCCAAAGGAGGCCTCTTCCAAGGGGGAAATTTGGACAAAGCGAGTCTCCCTGATCAGAGGATTTCTTTTCAGGGGAATGTAACTGGGAAGAGTAATAAACAGAGTGGTCAGAATCCCCCACTGGTTCTTCATCAGAGGAGAAAGAATCCAAAGTCTCTTTCTGCACCCAGCCTTCTCACGCCACACCACAAAGAATGGTGGCTTCAGAGACATGATTGCCTTAAAATATCTCCTGAGAAAAATCAATCCATTCTTTCTCCCTGGATGCAGAAGGGAGCATCAAGTGCTTAAGTTTCTTCTTTTTTTTTCTTAGGGGAGACATCCACCTGATGTGGCTTAGGGGGTTCTGAGCCTTGATGCATTTCTATCAGGGAACCCTTACCAGACAAGGATACGAGGTATTCATCGATGCCCCTCCAAAATAATTAGTTGCAGTTTGTCAGAGGGTTCAGTCTTCTGCAAGGCTTCAGGAACCATACCGGCCTCTGATGGTGTCACTGTAGAAGGCTAGCGAGAAGACGACTGGCATACTACAGGTTTGAACACCTTAATGGGTATGTCTAACTCTGAAACAATAGCTCTTTTAATTTTTTTTTCTTAAGCAGAAGGTTGACATCCGGGTCTTCCAATATGGTGGAGTGGGCAAGAGTTTCAGATGTTGGGTGTCAAAGATGGTATTAAGTATGGATAGCCTGGACCAAAGGGTTTTAGGAGCAAATAACTAACAGATGGAGCAGGATTTATAGTCATGTTCAGGACCTAGACAGAACAGGCATTTAGAGTACAAGTCTTTGTATGGAATTTGTCTATTGCACACACACACTTAACCTTCCTAGCTGACATCTAACAACAATTATCAAAACAGTCAAAATTTCAGAAGGATGGATCCCAAACAGGGTACTTATGTGGTCCAACAAGTGAAGCTACTGTACCAAGTGACCAAAAGATCACAGTCTGTTGGGTGCAATGACTTGCATTCAGGTTGGTGGTGAAATAGTCTGAGGATCTCGTACATATATCAGACTTTATACCCCAACTATAAGCTGATGTTATTATCCAGACATACGTCCTAGGAAGGGCAAGCTTTGGTACCCCAGCAAAACGTCAGAGAGCTACAAATCATCTGTTAAGAATACTGCAACAGTGACTCAGTCAGGACATGGGGTTCCCCCACACGGGGCTTATCTGAGCAGTAAGCCAGAGAAATCGGCAATGGATCTTATAGAGAGTCCAAGAAATTTCTTCGTTGGATGGCAGAAAGACAGAACACACAGTTCCTGTGAAAGACGTAGGCTTCCCTCCCAGGACACTCTCAGCCAATCAGCTTTCACAGGAAAAGAGAGGGAGGGGAGTGTGACCTTTGGAAAGCTGGCCAGTACTGGGTTACCTTGGCAGATAACTCCAAATGCCACGGAGGCAGTGGAAATGATGAACCCATAGCAGTAGCTAGAATACAGATGATTATAAATATGTTACATCTGTTAAAGGCAAGTGATTATTTCAGAGTCTGTATATTCTGTTACCACGTAGCTCTAGCTAATCTGCACAGTTAGTAAAATACTGTTCTTTTGAAACACTCAAGAACATTTACAGAAGACAAAAGAGGTAAAATACAGTTTTGTACCTACCATAAATGTAGATGTTCGAGTGTATTCATTGCTGCAGTCATTACACTTGGGTTATCCTGCCGTCAGGCGGTCCCCACAGTCGGCCAGAGTTCCAAAGTCTTGGTCCAGCGTCAGTTGCTATCACTTCTTCCCTGACGTCAGTGCGCCAGGGGTATATAAGATGCAGCCAATGCCATTTTCTTCAGTTTTTCTTGCCCCAGATGTCAAGTGCCCCAAATAGGTAGGCAATACATATTGCTAATAAAACATACATAAAAAAAATAAAAAGAATACCTTCAGTTACAAGCAAATACACCACATAAGTTGTATAGGGTAGAAAGGTATAGTTAAGTCCCAGCTAAGAAAGTGGGGATGGAGGGAGGGTAACCTGGACTGCAGCAGTGAATACACTCGAACATCTACATTTATGGTAGGTACAAAACTGTACTATGTTCATCGTGTTTCACTCCTGCAGTCATTACATTTGGGTTGAATTCCAAAGCTGAGATTGGGTGGATGGGTCTATAAAGGATTTGGGGTGGCTATGAGGCCCTGCAGCACTGCAGTGGCAAAGCCAGTTCTGGATTTAGAGTAAGGAGGCAAGTGGTAATGCTTGGTAAAGGTGTGCACTGAATTCCAAGTTGCAGATTCCAAAATATCCTTGGTAGGTACTCCTCTAAGGTAGGCAGTTGAAGTGGCTGTTGCCCTGGTGGAATGTGGCTTAATGTTGCTAGGTACAGTTTTTCCATGCTGTGTGTAGCAGAAACGGACACAGTGTCCTATCCACTTTGAAATGGTCTGTTTTGAAATAGCCTTTCCCTGTGATCCTGCAGCATATGCTACAAACAATTGCTCAGTTTTCCTGAAAGCTTTTGTTTTGCCCAAGTAGAAGCGTAACTGCCTGTGTATGTCCAATGAGTGCAGAAGTCTCTCCCCTTTATCCTGGGGATTTGGATAAAATGTTGGCAAGTGAATAGTTTGGTTAAGAGCCACACTGGATACCACCTTTGGCATAAATGTAGGGTTTGTTCTTAAAGAAACCCTGTCCTGATGAAAAATGATGAAAGGCTCCATTGCCATTAGTGCGTGTAACTCTGAGACTCTTCATGCTGAGATTATTGCCAGAAGCAGAGCAGTTTTCCATGACACATATTTTAATTCTGCTGAATTGGCTGGCTCAAAAGGAGGTAAAGTTAGTTTTTCCAAGACAAAGTTGAGGTCCCAAATTGGTGTTGGTGCTCTCCGGGGCGGTCTTGTGCTTTTAGCCCCTCTGAGGTACTGTTTTAATAATGGATAAGAGAAAATAGGAAGATCCGTGTTGTAATGAGCTTAGATGGCAGAGGTGTGGATCTTAATAGATGAAAAGGATAGACCTTTGTCCAGAATCTCAGTTAAGTATTGTAATATCTGAGGAATATTTGGAACAAGAGGGTCAAAGCTTTGAGCCTGGTTCCAGGCACAGAATCTCTTCCACTTTTCTGAATAGGATTTCCTGGTGCTGGGCCTCATGGCCTCCAAAATCACATCCATAACAGCTTTAGAGAGAGGTGTTGGCTCCTTGGCTAAGTAATCTGCCATGCAGCCAGGTTTAAGGTTTTGAGCTGGCTGTGCAGGATCTGATTGTTTTGTTGAGTCACAAGATGAGGAATTTGAGGTAAAATCCATGCTGGGCCTTGAGCCAAGTTCTTTAAGATTGGGTACCAGTGCTGGCGTGGCCAATCTGGGGCAATCAAGATCATTTTTGGCCTTTCTTGTCTGGCTTTTAAGAGTACCTTTGAAAGGAGAGGCAGTGGTGGGAAGGCATAAACTTTTAGGATTTTCCAGCTGAACGAGAGAGCATCCACTTTCCATGCTTGTGTGTGGTAATTCCTTGTGCAGAATTTCTGTAGTTGGCAGCTCAGAGGGGAGGCAAAAAGATCTATGTCTGGGCACCCCCATTTTTGTGTTATCATGCTGAATACTTGTGGATTTAATTTCCACTCGTGAGGATCCATGATGTTTCTGCTCATGTCGTCTGCCAGAGTATTTTTCTTTCCTGGCAGGAATTGTGCTTGCAGATGAACTTGACAGGTCAGTGCTGTGTCCCACAAAGTCATGGCTTGTCTGCAGAGGGGATAGGAATGAGTGCCCCCTTGCTTGTTTATACACCACATAACTGTGGTGTTGTCCGTATTTAGTAATAGTTGCCCTGGATGCAGAAGGCCCTTGAAAGCTGTTAGGGCATTTTGTACAGCTAGCATCTCTTTTTGATTGATGTGAAGATGCATTTGGTCTGTGGCCCACTTGCCCTGAATACATTTTCCTGCCATGTGTGCTCCCCAGGCATAATCCGAAGCATCTGTTGTTAGTGTCTGCCTGGCTGTGGGTAAAGTGAAAGGCTGTCCCTTGTTGTGGTGACATGCCTGTGCCCACCATCGAAACTCCTGTTGTAGGCAGGGAGTAAGTGGTATTACTGTTTCTAAACTGTGATAGTGTTGAGTCCAAACACTTTTTAGGTACTATTGTAATTTCCTCATATGCAGTCTGGCATATGGTATTAGTAGTATGCAGGATGCCATGAACCCCAAGGCCTGCAGAATTTTTCTTGCAGGGAGTTGGGTTTTTGCTTCCATCAATTGAAAGTACTGAGTCAGTTGTCTTTGCTTGTCTGGTGTGAGATAAGCCATCTGGGCCATTGTATTTAAGCTGGCACCCAGGAATATTATCTGTTGTGAGGGCACTAGTTTTGACTTCTTTTCGTTTACTGTATACCCTAGGAAAATTAGCAATCTTTTTACAAACGCCAGATGCTTTAGAAGAATGTCCTTGCTCTCTGCTTGAATAAGACAGTCGTCCAAGTAAGGATATATTTGAATTGCTTTTTGTCTGCAAAACGCAATTACTGGTGCCAAGCATTTTGTGAAGACCCTGGGTGCAGTAGATAAGCCAAAGGGCAGTGCAGAGAATTGGTAATGCATTGTGCCAGCTATGAATCTGAGGTATCTTCTGCAATTTTGTCTGATTGGGACATGAATGAGCCAAGCCTTCTTGCCCAGCATGGGAAGAAGTTTCTGTAGTGTCAACATTTTGAATTTCGGAACATCCAGGTAAGTATTTAGAGTAGATAGGTCCAGTATGGGTCTCCAGGCTTTGTCCTTTCTGGGGACCAAGAAAAGTCTTGAGTAAAATCCTTGTCCCTGTTGTGGCACTTTTTGAATAGCTCTCATGTCCATTAGGGCTGTAATTTGTTTTTGTGCCTCTGCCCATTGATTTTATGGCAGGTCTGGCATTCCTTTTGGCCTTGGTAGAGTGTGAAAGTGGAACCTGCAACCTCGAGACAATATTCAGAACCCATTTGTCTTGGGTGATTACATGCCAATTTTGTGAAAAAAGTGCTAGTTTTCCCCCTAAGGGAATGATCAAAAGTGCTTGGCATTTGAATGGGGAAGTCATTGGGATTGTTTCTTATAAGGTTGTGACTTTTCTCCTCCTTTTGGGGTTGAAGCACCCCACTGTCGTGGTCTGTAAGAGCCTTGGGGCTGAGATCTGCCTCTTGGGCATCTGTATCTGCCTCTTTGTGGTCTGTCTGACACTGGAAAGGACCAATTTTTAGAAGGCCAATTTCTGCTAAATCGAGGTGGCTGTACCTGTAAGAAATCCTTCACTGTTTGCATAGATTTTGCCTTATCCTCCATTTTCTTTAATACTTCTTCTGCCTTAACATCAAACAAGATATCATGCTGTAAAGGAGCATCCAATAATTTTGCCTTAACATGATTAGGTAAACCTTGTTCTTTTAACCAAGCATGCCTTCGAATCACAGATCCTGTAACTGTGGCTCTACAAGAAGCCTCTAAAGAATCAAAACCACATTGCAGATTATGTTTTCCCACTTGTTCAGCTGCATGCAATAAATCCTGCATTTCCTTATAGTCAGGACCTTCTGAGCTTGTAAGCATTTTCTGTTTTAACAGAGACATTAAATATTCTTGGCATTTAAGCATGTGGAACTGGCAATTTAAAGCCCTTACTGCTAAAGTTGCAGAAGTGTAAACTTTCTTCCCCCATCTATCTAATGCTCTAGAATCGCTGTCAGAGGGAACTGGATTTTTAGCAGTGGAGGCCTTTACCCCTTTGGGACCCTGGGAAATAGTTTCTGGGTCAGCAGCAGGGTTTTTATAAAGAAATGTGTGAGAGTCAGGGACTCTGTAGTACCTATCTGGCTTGACTGGTGCTGGGGGCAAAGAATCAGGGGTTAAACTGGATTCACATCATCCACAATATCTAACAGGCGGAACAGCAAGGGGCCTGTGCTGAGGCAATAAAAGAAAATCTCTGAGCCTTTTCTTGGATTCTGAATAATCCTGGCTCTCCCAATTGAAATGCTCCCTCATGGTATGTAAAGTTACCCCAAAAGAGTAATCCTCAGGAGGAGAGGCTGAAGGAATTGATTCTTCAGCATCAGAGTCCTCATAGGGGGGTAAAGAGTATCACTGGTCTGAAGAGGAATCAGAAGAAATGGAAACCTGGTCAGAGGAATCATAGTCTGTATCCCGCCTAGGCCTTTTATCAGGAGGGGGATGGGAACCCCTGATCAGAGTAATTGGGTCTTCGGCCATTTTGAGCATCTGTTTTTTAGGCATGGAGGCCTGTCCAGGTGAATGCTGTGCTTGTTTCTTTGTCTTTAATGGAGTTTTGGACTTGGTTGTTTTGATAGTAAGCTGTGAAGGTCTGAAAACACCCTCAGAAGCCGATGACTGTTCAGCGGCTCCGGACCCATCTGAGGGGTTAATTTCCATAGGCCCAATACCTTGAGTTTCCAGAGGCCTAGAAATCTCCACATGGGAGTCGGAGGTGGCCTGTGGCTCTGAGGTAGCGGGTGTCAGGGGCTGCGAAAGTGCCTCACTGAGAACTGGCAAACTGGCGACTGGCTTAGAAGAGGCTTCATCGTCGGTTTTGGACCTCGGATGCCTGTCCTTATCTTTGTCTTTGCGTTTTTTGTGTATTCCGGTCGTCGGTTGCTCTGACGGCATGGCATAATTGAACCTTCGGCCAAAATAATGGCGAGCAAAATCAAACCGACGTTTAATAGTGCACTTGTTAAATCTAGCACAAAACCGACAACTAGTGACATCGTGGTCTGGGCCTAGGCATGGAATACAGTAAGAATGAAAATCCTTATGAGGTACTTGCTTCCCACAAGAAATGCAATTATTAACTTTTACTGACATCGGTCTGAGGCAAAAAAAAAGTTTCCCCAACGGGGTACTTAGCTTTATTGAAGACTTTGGTTCCGAAATTCGAATTTGAAAATCTCAGGAGTCAGCCGACCGGCACTTGCGAACTGCTTTTGCTTCGGGCACCACGTGGCAAGAAAGACTGAAGAAAATGGTATAGGCTGCATCTTGTATACTCCTGGCACACTGACGTCAGGGAAGAAGCGACAGCAGCCGACGCCGGACCAAGACTTTGGAACTCTGGCCGACTGCGGGACCGCCTGACGGCAGGATAACCCAAGTGTAATGACTGCAGCAGTGAAACATGATGAACATCTGGGAACATATGTTTTGGGAGTGTCGTGAGTTAGCAGATTTTAAAAATCCCCTACAGAGTATTCTCTATCATAAATATTCAATGAGCAAATGGGTGCAAGTAAAGAAATGATTCTTTCGAGCTGGGATACAGGATCTGAACTGCCTAGACATTGTAAGGGCATAAGTTTAATTTTATATGCTGCAAAAAAAGCAATTACTAGAAAAAGTACAGTTGTGTACCTACCATAAATGTAGATGTTCAAGTGTATTCACTGTTGCAGTCATTACACTTGGGTTATCCTGCTGGCAGGCTACCCGCAGTCGGCCCGAATTCCGAAGTCCTGGTCCGGTGTCGGTTGCTGTGCCTCTTCCCTGACGTCAGTGCGCCAGGTGTATAAATGATGCAGCCGACGCCATTTTCTTCAGTTTTTCTTGCCCCAGATGTCAGGTGCCCCCAAAAGGGTAGGTTGCAAATGTTATGATCATAAAATAGCATGCACATAACCCTTCATCTACAAGCAAATACACCGCATAGGTTGTATAGAATAGAGAGGTACAGAAAAATCCCAGCAAAGAAAAAAAACGGGGGATGGTGGGGGGGTAACCTGGACTGCAACAGTGAATACACTCTAACATCTACATTTATGGTAGGTAAATAACTGTATTATGTTCATCGTGTTTCACTGTTGCAGTCATTACACGAGTTGAATCCCATAGCTAAGGTTGGGTGGCTGGGCCTAAATAGAGGTTGGAGTGGCTATGAGGCCCTGCAGAACTGCAGTTGCAAAGCCTGCTCTGGATTTAGAGTAGAGAGGTAAATGGTAGTGCTTTGAAAAAGTGTGCACTGAAGTCCAGGTTGCAGCCTCCAAAATGTCCTTGATTGGTACTCCTCTGAGGAAGGCTGCTGAAGTGGCTGCTGCTCTGGTAGAATGTGGCCTAATGCCCTTGGGCACTGATTTGCCATGTTGTGAATAGCAGAAACGAATGCAGTGGCCTATCCATTTTGAAATAGTCTGCTTCGAAATGGCTTTTCTTTGCGATTCTGCAGCACATGCCACTAAGAGTTGCTCAGTCTTTCTAAAGGCTTTAGTATTGTCCAAGTAAAAGCGTAGCTGTCTGTGTATGTCCAAAGAATGCAGAAGTCTCTCCCACTTATTCTGTGGGTTTGGATAAAAGGTAGGCAAATGTATGGTTTGGTTAAGAGCCACACTGGACACTACCTTAGGCATAAATGTCGGGTTTGTCCTTAGAGAAACCCTGTCCTGATGGAAAATAATAAAAGGTTCCACAGCCATTAGTGCCTGTAACTCCGAGACTTTTCTTGCTGAAGTTATTGCTAAGAGAAGAGCTGTTTTCCATGACAAGTATTTTATCTCTGCTGTATTGGCTGGCTCAAAAGGAGGCAGTGTGAGTTTTTCCAAGACAAAATTGAGGTCCCATGCAGGTATTGGAGCTATCCTTGGAGGTCTTATGTTTTTGACCCCTCTGAGAAACTGTCTTAGCAGTGGATGAGAAAAAATAGGTGGGTCCGTATGGTAATGAGCTGAAATGGCAGAGGCATGGACCTTAACTGATGAGAAGGATAGGCCTTTGTCCAGCATCTCAGTTAGGTACTGCAAAATCTGAGGAATATTTGGTACAAGCGTGTCAATTCCCTGTGCTTGGTTCCAAGCACAGAACCTCTTCCATTATTCTGCATAAGATTTTCTGGTGCTGGGCCTCCTGGCCTCCAAAATAACATCCATAACTGCTTTAGAGAGAGGTGTGTTCTGAATGATTACATTATCCACCATGCAGCCAGATTTAGGGTTCTGAGTTGGCTGTGTAGGATCTGATTGTTTTGTTGGGTCAGCAAATGAGGTATTAGAGGCAATGTCCAGGCTGGGCCTTGAGACAAGCTCTTTAGGATTGGGTACCAGTGCTGGCGTGGCCAGTCTGGGGCAATCAGTATCATTTTCGGCTTCTCTTGTCTGACCTTCAGGAGTACCTTGGAGAAGAGAGGCAGAGAAGGGAAGGCATATACTGTAAGGGCTTTCCAACTGAATGAAAGGGCATCCACTTTCCATGCTTGCTTGTGATACGTCCGAGTGCAGAATCTCTGTAGCTGGCAGTTGTGAGGGGAGGCGAATAGATCTATGTCTGTGCATCCCCATTTCCCTGTTATGTTGAAGATTTGTGGATCTAGTTTCCACTCGTGAGGATCCATGAGGTTTCTGCTTGGTTCGTCTGCCAAAGTATTTGTCTTTTCTGGCAGGAATTGCACTTGCAGATGTACTTAAGTCAATGCTGTGTTCCACAAAGTCATGGCTTGTCTGCAGAGGGGGTAGGAATGCGTGCCCCCTTGCTTGTTTATGTACCACATGACTGTAGTATTGTCCGTCTTTATCAGTAGTTGTCCTGGATGAAGTAGGTCCTTGAAGGCTGTCAGGGCATTTTGTACAGCTAGCATCTCTTTTTGATTGATATGAAGATGCATTTGGTTTGTGGGTCATGTGCCCTGGATACATTTTCCCGCCATGTGCACCCCCCAGGCATAATCTGATGCATCTGTTGTTAGTGTCTGCCTGGCAGTGGGTAAGGTGAATGGCTGTCCCTTGTTGTGGTGACAGGCCTGTGCCCACCATTGAAATTCCTGTTGCAGGCAGGGAATGAGAGTAAATTCTGTTTCCAGGCTGTGGCAATGTTGAGTCCAAACACTTTTCAGATACCATTGTAGCTTCCTCATATGCAGTCTTGCATATGGAATTAGTAGGATGCAGGATGTCATGTAGCCCAGAGCCTGCAGAATTTTTCTTGCAGATAACTGGGTCTTTGTTGCCATGTTTTTGAAGTAAGAAGTCAGTTGCCTTTGTTTGTCTGGCATGAGAAAAGCCATCTAGGCAGTTGTATTTAAGCTTGCACCCAGGAATATTATCTCTTGCGAGGGTACTAGCTTTGATTTCTTTTCGTTTACTGTGTACCCTAGGCTAATTAGTAATCTTTCTACAAACGCCAGATGCTGTAGTAGAGTATCTTTGGTCTTTGCTTGAATAAGGCAGTCGTCCAAGTAGGGATATTGAATTCCTCTTTGTCTGCAAAATGCAATTACTGGTGCCAGGCAATTTGTGAAGACCCTGGGCGCAGTAGATAAGCCAAAGGGCAGTGCAGAGAATTGGTAGTGCATTGAGCCAGCTATGAATCTGAGGTATCTTCTGCAAGATTGTCTGATTGGGACATGCAGGTATGCCTCTGAGGTCCAAAGTTACAAGCCGAGCCTTGTTGTCCAGCATGGGCAGAAGCTGCTGTAGAGTTAACATTTTGAATTTTGGGACGTCCAGAAACATATTTAGAATAGACAGGCCTAGAACTGGTCTCCAGACTTTGTCCTTTCTTGGTACTAAGAAAAGTCTTGTGTAAAATCCTTGTCCCTGCTCTTGTTGTGGCACTGGCTGAATAGCCCCCATATCCATGAGAGATGAAACTTGTTTTTGTGCCTCTGCCCATTGATTGTGTGGCAGGTCTGGCATAGCCTTTGCCTTTGGAAGGGTGTGGAAGTGGAACCTGTAACCCTGAGAGACTACATTTAAGACCCATTTGTCCTGGGTGATCTTGTGCCAGTTTTGATGAAAAAGTGCTAGTTTTCCCCCTAAGGGTGCTGCCAAAAAATAAGTGCTTGGCATTGGCAGAGGGAAGTCATTGGGACTGTTTTCTATAAGGCTGTGATTTGTCCTCTCCACTTTTGGAGGTAGAAGCACCCCATTGTTTGGGCCTGTATGAGCCCTGGGGCTGTTGCCTGCCTCTAGGGCATCTGAATCTGCCTCTTTGTGGTCTGTCTGACACTGGAAAGGACCAATTCTTAGAGGGCCAGTTCCTGCTAAATCTGGGTGGCTGTACCTGTAAGAAATCCTTCATTGTCTGCATAGATTTAGCCTTATCCTCCATTTTCTTCAACACCTCTTCTGCCTTAACACCAAAGTATCGACAAACTCAGTAAGCAGAATAAAAACTAGAATGAACAGCAGATGCAGGGTGGTATCCAACGAGACGGAGCCCGAATAATGAAAAAATTCTTTCTTTACTCAATCCAATGATCAAAATGAAGTACAAATACACATAAAGTCACAGTTTAAAAATGATAAAACAACAAGTTAAGCGCTTTCGTCAATACTCAGACTTCTTCAGAACAGTGAATTGCTGGCTGATAACTCCTTAAATACACACCCAGTCAATTAGTAAAATATTACCCCACATCATTTCCTTTCAATTAAGAAACATCACAGGAAGTGTAAGGTAGTAGTGAATACTCCCCTGTTTGCAAGTACACAAAAAGTCAACTAACCAAATGTTAAATCAATAGTGTCACATGTAAAGAATGTTATAAGGCAAAAAATACCAACGACAATATAAATAAATCATAACATAAATAACTGTTTAAGTTTCAAAAGTGGTGCTATAGAAATTCTATCATTAAGACCTGGAGGGGAGTATGCATTCAGTCTGATCTGCCACTTTAACTCAATGTACTCCAAATATTCCTCAACAGGTCCGCCCCTTTGTCCCAAATCAACTTGTTCAAGAATAAAAAAACTAAAACTGTGATTACTTTGGTCATTAATTTAACTTTGACATGATCAGGCAGATTTTGTTCCTTTAATCAAGCATGCCTCCTAATTACAGAATCTGTAACTGCGGCCCTGCAGGAGGCCTCCAAAGAATCAAAACCACATTGCAAAGTATGCTTTCCAACTTGTTCAGCTGCATGCAATAAATCCTGCATTTCCTTGTTTTCTGCACATTCAGAGTTTAACAACATTTTCTGTTTAAGCAATGCCATGACATGTTGCTGATATTTGAGCATATGAAACTGACAGTTTAAGGCCCTTCTAGCCAAGGTAGCAGATGTGTATACTTTTTCCCCCATCTATCCAGTGCCCTAGAATCTCTGTCAGAGGTGGTAGGGTTTTTTGCAGTGGAAGCCTTAACTCCCTTGGGACCCTGTGAAACAGTTTCTGGGTCTGCAGCAGGGTTTTTAAAAAGGAATTTATGAGAGTCAGGAACCCTGTAATATCTGTCAGGCTTAACAGGAGCTGGAGGTAAGGAGTCAGAGGTAAGACTAGACTCCGAAAACATATCATCTACAATGTCTGTCTAACACAGGTGGAATGGCTTGTGGCCTGTGTTGAGGTAGTAAAAGGAAATCCCTGAGCCTCTTTTTAGATTCTGAAAAATCTTGGCTCTCCCAGTGGAAATGCTCCCTCATGGTATGCAAGGTTTCCCCAAAAGAATAGTCCTGTGGAGGAGAAGCTGAAGGTATAGATTCTTCAGCATCAGAATCCTCATGGGGGAAGAGAATATTCCTGATCAGAAGCGGAATCAGAAGAAATGGAAACCTGATCTGAAGATTCATAGTCAGTCTCTTACCTAGGCCTCTTATCAGGAGGGGGATGGGAACCCCTGATCAATGTAATCAAGTCTTCGGCCATTTTGAGCATCTGTTTTTTGGGCATAGAGGCCTGACCACGTGGCTCTTGAGTTTGTTTTTTTGCTTTAGAAGGTGCTTTAGTCTTTGCCTTTGAAGCTGAAGTCAGTTTAATATAAAGATGCTTAGGTCTGAATACACCCTCAGAAGCCGGTGCCTGCTCAGCGGCTCCGGACCCATCTGAAGGAATAGTATCCGAGGCTCCAATACCTTGAGTTTCCAGTGGCATGGCTGACTCCACGTGGGAATCGGTAGCGGCTTGCGACTCTAAAGTAGCGGGCATCAGGGGCTGCAAAAGCACCTCACTGAGAACCGGCGACTGACTTAGGAGAAGCTTCGTCATCAGTTTTGGGCCTCGGTTGTATCTCTCTCCTTTTCTTTGCATTTTTTGTGAACTCCAGTAGTTGGATGGCTATCTGACGACATTTTTGGATAACTAAACCGGCATCCAAAATAGTTTAAATCAAAATCATACCAATGCTTAATAGTGCGTTGGTTAAATCTAGCACAAAACCGACAACCAGAAACGTTGTGATCAGGGCCTAGGCAAGGAACACAGTAAGAATGAAAATCCTTATGAGGTATTTGCTTTCCACAAGAAATACAATTATTTACTTTTTCTGACATCGGTCTGGAGCAAGAAAAAAGTTTCCCCAATGGGGTACTTAGCTTTATTGAAGACTTCAGATCTGAAACTCGAGAACGAAAATCTCAGGAGTCGGCCGACCGGCACTTGCGAACTGCTTCTGCTTCGGGCACCACGCGGCAAGAAAGACTAAGGAAAATGGCATTGGTTGCATCTTTTATACCCCTGACGACCTGACGTCAGGGAAGGGGCGACAGCGGCCGATGCAAGACCCAGGACTTTGGAATTCAGGCCGACTGAGGGCAACCTGCCATCAGGATTACCCAAATGTAACGACTGCAACAGTGAAACACGAAGAACATGAGACATGGCTTTCTCTGGTAATAAATACACCTTGCACTCTATTGTATTCAGAGTTTCATCAAGAAACATTGGTTACGTCGGAAGTCAGATTCAGAGTGGTCAGACATGGTGAAACATAGGTTGCAGACACAGTCTATGATCATTCTTAAGCTCTTCTGAATTTGCTTTTCTTAAATATACATATGTTTATTGATCTAACCAAATCCTTTCTTTCAGTCTTTCACAAAGTACATCTCAGTGAAACGCAGGCTAATGGCACGGACTCAAATGTTATGCAGTGGTTCTAAAACTACCTTATAAATTTGAATAATTAGGATTAAAACGGTGATCCGCGGCGGTGGTTATGCGGTAGCGTTGTCGCATCACAGTAAAACGCTGTCTGGTTCGATTCTCAGCTAGAGCGTCTTCTGTGTGGAGACATGCGTGAATGGGCGTACCTTCATTGAAGGTTGTGCGCCAGGGCTGGTAACTCTGCACATAAAACTCAACTACCAATTATTAGCGGACTGGAGTTCCACTGTAGCGACCCCTAACCGGGAAAAGCCGAAAGACACAAACAAGGATTAAAATGGTGATGGTTTATCCCCAGTATCTCAGGAGTTATTCATGGATCTACTCTGGAGCCTTTGTCTTTCACCATTTTCCAACCTTCCTAAAGTCAACATAAAGCTGTGAATACAGACTCAGATTATCTAATTTTATGGTAGCTACATAAAACTCCTGGAGATTTAATATAAAACCTTTCCAATAAGGACTGAAAACTACCTTTCAGCCATGCGTTCTGGTACATCCAAGTGTTTTTTCTCCATTATCGCTAAACTTTCTGAACTGCTTCACCTTGAGTCACTACTCAACAATCCCTCTACCCCCTTCACTCATCTTTTCCAGGCATGCTATTCAAGCTATAACCCAAATTAAGTATTAAAAATTTGCTGTAAAGCATTTCACTAAGGAAGACGGATTTCCCCCCAGTAAGGGAGTTCTTATTCTCATCTTGCAAAACAAACTCTACCTTACAGCTAGTGCATCCACCTTTACTTTAATTTACAGGCACTTCAGAACACAATTAATCAATATGTATGTGCAGTTCTCCTAGCAGGAGTATCCTGCCGTACCTTGGAAAAGTTGAATTGCACTTCCATATCTTTGTTTACAATTGAACCACAGTAGATATCACTAACTTGCAATAGCCTGCATTTTCATCTTCAAACACAAAATCCTGAATGTGGTTAATGGTTTGCACTTCTGATCTTTTTACCCTTTGATTTGGATATTATATGGGATTTGTTGTTGCCAATCTAATGTTTGTGGACACTGGGCTTAGATTTAGGCTCAGTGTTTCTAAAGTATAGCCAAACAATCGAGTTATGCTGTACTGACAAGGTCAGAAAAAGGCCAAAATATGGCATGTCTACAGCTAGTGGGGATTGTCTTTATTGGCTTGAATGTCCCGGTAAAGACTTAAATAATGGGCATTAGAAGCCACGAAGCTGAAACACCAACTTATCCTTAAGGGGTCATTTGCATATCCTATAGGCCACCACAAAGGAGGATTAAGGTATTACACAGTGAAGACTCTAGCTTGGCTTGGTCTTTCTTGCAGTTTTGGTTACTGAATATGTCATTGTGACCTTTTGTAAGTATTGGTTTCCTTGTCTAATTGTTACTATTTCATGGTACATCAAGGTTTGATAAAACGCACTGAACTCCTTGGTTAGAACACTCAATCAGTGGCTTCTGCAGCCGGTTTTCATGCCAGCTATTAATTCTTCCAACAGAAGGTGATTGGGGGATGACATTTTAGTCGAGAAATAAGTGCTTAGTTTGATACAGTTTATCATGGAGAACCAAAAAGTATGCAAGTGATTGCACGCACACGCAAGGTACAAGTAAGAATGTTTCTGAAATCCAAATATGGGGCTCTTGGTAATGTTTACTGTTACAGCAGGGCCATATCTTTTTGAAAATATAAAAATGTACCCTACAACATTTTCTGCTTGTGATTCCGTACCTTCCTAACTTATTTCAAATGAACTTTTATGGAGATAGAATATATACCAATCAGCAGTGTACCAAAACAAGGATACTACCACTGTACTACAGACGAAACATTATGGTAGCCAACAGCTTAATGGCTACTTTAAGTTTGGTCATTATATTCAGAACTTTAATGGTCAACTGATTGTTCATCCTCAAAGAAGGCGGCTGGCCATTACATAAAGATAGCCAGATATTAGAATTCCACATGTCAACCTAACTGCAGACTAATCCATCCTACTCTAATCACAGGCAAAATCAAGTTTCTGCAATGTGCATACTTACTGAGTTGGGTTGCTTTGGTGAGGGAGGTGATAGTTCACTGTCGGAAAAGATTTGCTTGGGTGTTGTTGGCGACTCCTACAACACAAAACAGCATTAATTCAGCTTCTGGCAAAATGAAAACACGAGCAATTAAGGCTAACAAAATTAAATAAAAGGACTTAAAAATTCATTTCTGTCTATGAGGTAAGACTTAGTAAAAAGGAAAGCTGTTGCTACCAGTGTAAAACTAGCCATTATCAAACTTTTTTTGTTATAATGTGGCCCACAAGCAGCTGACTCCACAAAAATGGAATACTTTTTGCCTGGAGCCTAATCACAAAGGTACAACTTAATACATACTATGACTTCATACCCTGCTATACTATTTCCATCTTAAACAACAAACACTTACTGGATACGTTTTTCTTGGTCTCTTTTTGCGCCCCTGCTGCCTGCCAATCATCTCCTTTCCAAACCCCATCACCTGAGGGTGAGGACCATCATGTAAGGTAGCCATAAGGGGTGATATGACATTTTTTATCTATTTTAGCCCTACCCCCCCCAGGGTGCACTTCCATGACAACCCCCTCTTCTGCTAGTGGCTGGCAATAGAAGGACTGTTCTGTCCACCCAGAGAAGACACTGCATGGTTGTTTCCTTGGTCTCCACCGGGGAAATCAACTAGTGCACAGCATGTACTCCAAAGCATGCACCCCCATCCTCCCTGTACCACTAGACACATGAGGTGCTCTCTGAACTCGAGACACTGTGTGTTCCAAAGCATGCACCCCCATCCTCACTGTACCACCAAACACATGACACTATTTGAACTCAGGTCACTGGGCCATAGTCAGATATTTATCCCTCTATGCCACTGGTGCAGGCACAATTACTAGATACTTTTTTAAAATGTCACAAATAAAACTGAAGGTATGTAAATCAGCCAGTAATCTCAGTTTCAGACTGGTCTTAAAACCACATTCCCCTCCCTGGACAGAAAAAATATGGTCCAATTAGCTAGTATACAGGCTTTCTTTAGATGCAATCAGTTATGGTTCTGGAACTCAACCATCAGAAAACACACATTTTTAAATTTTTTGGCATTTCAAAAGCCAGATTTTATTGCATACAACTTTACCTGCAACAATTTTGGTAAATGGATGGCACCACAATATTCAATACTCTTTTCATAACAGAACACACAGTTAACAGTATTACCAGAGAAAAAGTTACAAGTCTAGTCCATTCTAAACATTAATGCAGTCAGCATAACACAGTAAATGGAGTAAAAGAATTGATTAATACAATACCTCCTGACTCAACTTTTGTTCAAAAGATGAAATGTGCAATGATGCACATGCTCCAAGTCCTTGATTACAGCATGCTGCAAATGTGACCCTCTATCAACCATGCAGCAAGCTTGGAATTTGTTACACTTAGTAGAGAGATACAAAAAACACTGTCTAATGCATGGCGAGCATACATTTCAAATATGAATTTTTTACTTCAATTTTAGCCTTACTCCTTCTGGATTTATGTTTATGGGTACATACTACATATTTAACAGAGATTAAATACATAAAGTAAGCTTATATAAAAACGTAAGCTAAAGCTATATAAAGTTTTACTACCACTAACTACATAAAGTCTAGTACACAAAGACTTCTATTGGGAAAAGAATGTGCTCCGCTTTCTAACCCTGTGTTATGATTTTAATACTTGGAGGTTGAGAGGTGTGATGGTGATCGTAGGAACTTTGTTTCCCATAAAAAGTTTTGCATTTGTCTTAATTCAATTTATTCTGCAATTGCAAGTTTTGCTTTTTTGTAGTGAACAACACAAACTAAAGAATCCTGTGATGAAATCAAATTTTTGATTCAGTTCCCTTCAAACTGTAGACCACCACAATGATCAAACTTTAAAACAGAACATTTTAAAATGTTGAATTATGGATCATAGGAGATCACTAGGCTAATGGCCTTGGGGGCTTTACAAGCCTAGCCAAGAGCTTATCCCCAAAAATGAAACCACAGTCAGCACCTGTCGCCCCTGTCAATGAGGGACACAGGTGGACCCCTAGGACAAATTTGTAGTTTTCCCTCCACCCTTCAAGGCTGTGCCTGAAGACAATCAGCGTCATACTCCGACATGTATGGGGCACCTCTGGGAGACAAACTTGTCTCTCCGGCAGGTTTTGTTGATGTTGTATATTAGGTTCAGGCTTATTGATTGGGCAATGCGCAAAAAAGTTAGACTTACAGATATGGAACATCTCTAGTAGGGCAGGGTCCGAGATTGCCTTGTAGGTGAGACACAGATCATGTCTGAGAAATCTGTATACCGAGTAGAGTGATAGTGACTTGAGCCTATCCACATAGGTCAGGTGTTGGAGGCCATGGATTCTGTTTGTGAGGTATTTCTGTGGCCTTTCCAGTTGCTGTAGATGTTTGGAGAGGTACATACCAATCAGGACGTTATACTCAATTATTGGTCTAATGAGGGAGGAGCATAAAGAGATAATAACCTTTTTTTCTGGATGCAATCCCTTTACTTATAAAAGGCTTTTCTGACCACTCCTGCTACATGATGGTCAAATGTGAAATTTTTTTCAACCTGAGTACCCAGGTCTCTCACCACAGGTTGTGTGCTTAGGGGGGGGTGCCATTGATGTGGTAATCAGTAATGGCAGTGTTTTTACCAGATATGATACTTTTTTTGTGTTTAACTTGAGGCCATAACTTTGGCACCAGTCACTTGTTGCTGTGAGAACCTATTGCAGTATGTTAACATCATTTGGGGAGTCAATGACAGCACCCAAATTACAGTCATCTGCAAACTTGGTCAGCCACAGGCCTTTTGTCTTTGCCTGGACCTCTGAGAAGTAGATGCCAAACAGAACCGATCCTAGGACAGATCCCTGAGAAACATCACTAGTGACAGGTCCGCTATCGGAGGTGGAGGCGCCTATTTTGACTTTGTGGGTCCTGTCAGTGAGCCAGTTGGCCACCCACCTGATCAGACAGGGATTTACACCAAGTTTTGTTAGCTTTTCGATAATGCCTGAGTGGGGGACTGCATCAAAGGCCTTGGCCAAGTCAAGGTAAGCTGTATGTACTGACTTTCTCTCATCCAGGGCCTTGGCGACAGTCTCAGAGAAATCAACCTGATTCAACAGGCAAGATCTGCCTTTGACGAATCCGAACTGGGTGGAGTCAAGTGCTTGGAGATTGCCTATGTCCTTGTTTATGAAATCCATAATAATACGCTCCAAGGCTTTACAAATAAGACTTGTTAAGTTAATGGGGTGAGTGTTTCCAGGGTCAGTAGTGGCACCACCTTTGTGCAGAGGGATGACAATGGCAGTTCTCCACTCTGCTGGAATGAAGCCTGTACTTAAGCTGTGGTTGAATAGGGTGCTCTATGGCGAAGCTAGTTCTTGCTGAAGATAGTGAAGAATACAGCCTGGGATACTATCAGGTCCTATGGAAGCTGTATTCTTTGCCTTGGACAGGGCCTTTAACAATTGATCAACGGAAATGTGAGGCGCGGTACAAGTATTAGGGATGTCAAAAAGACCTTTTGGGGGGACAGGGGGTGAAGTTTGCATTGAACCTATCTACTAGCAGGTTGGCTAAGTCAACAGGAACAGTGTAAGCGATGCCATTGAGTACTAATTCGGAACAAACCTGGGCTTTGCCATGGTGGTTCCTGACGTAACTGAAGACTTTGTGGTTTCCCTTCGTTTCAGAGGCTAGTATACATAACTTGTAAATGAAAAGTTGCTTTGTGCCTGGTATGCACAAATGTTTGCATGGCACCCAATACATACAAAGCAAGCTCTACAGGAATAAAACCCTAATCAGAAGGCATGAAGATTACTTGGTGGCTTGATTGCTTGCAGCTTAGCAGTGGCAGGGAGTAACAAATATCAGCTCGTCCCTGGCTTTGGCACCTACTGGATAGAAAGTTGCATGGTGTGCAACAGATGGGTCAGGACATTTCTTTAGTAGCTTTTATGGGATGTTTGTGGGAATGTGCACAACCATGGGAGAAGGCACTACAGGCCCTCAGATCTGTGACCTGCCCATCAACCTTTGCAGGAGAGGGATTAGGGTTAAAAGAAGAAAGCCCACTAATGGCTATCTACATGATTACCTCCTATGATCAGTTCTCGCCAACTGCAGGAAGGTTGACAGCTGACAGACAGCAAGGCATATAAAAATTTTAAAAGTTTTTATTAATGTTTATAATTATGTCAGTCTCTGAAGTCCTGGGTTTCTCTACTTAATATGGTCTTTGCCCATTCTCAGTTGTTAGTCTTTTTTTATTCTCCCAAGTACATATGCAGCCACAGACATGAATGTAACAAAGTAAAACAGAAGCTACTGACATAAACATGGTGATTCAACTGCACTGTTGAAACAATGGCAGAAAGCCATTTGACAGGTAGGTGACTAAGTTAAGCCCTGACCTTCTGCAAAACTTAGCATCAATGCCACAGAAAGAACTTCTGGCTGTTTTTTTCTTTACAATAGTCTACTTATAATCTGCTAAATCATTCTGAAATTAGTTCTCAAGCAGTAACTAAAGAGCAGCAATACTTATACAAAGGAAGCAGAGGGAGCAACTAGGAAGAGGGACAATTTTTTTTTAAGAAACTGGAAAAAAACTTTGGATACTTGCTGCCAGTTCTTTTTCTAAAGCCTCTACATGCAGTAGCATGGTGACAAAACTACTTTGGAAGTGCTGTTTGTCTGTAAAGTCTACATGACGGCATTGAGGATACTTCATCAAAATTATATTCAAATAATTTTATTCTGAGAAACACCATTCAAAATGGCACTTTCTATGGTGTTTCCTAGTGAATGGGACATGACGCAAGCTGAACTCGCATCCTAGTACTAAGGCTAGCAAAGATTCTATGAAGTCTTCAACAAAGATTCTGCCTGCAACATCATCTTGACACTAAGTAGCCAACTACAGGAGGCCTGGATAATACCTCTCAACTGTCCAGATTTCCAAAGAATGTCCGATTTTTGCCTCACAGGTTTGGTCTGTTCCTCATAAAATTTGTGGTTTTCTTGCAAATCATTGAGGACTGAAGTAACTAAATTATACTAAATGACAAACACTTGAGTTTCAGATTTCATGTCTTTCAGAAAATACATAATTCAAAGCCTGCTATTCTAGAAACTTTTAAGTTTATAGGAGCAATATTTAAAACCTGTCCCTGTTTTTGGGCCTGTGTACCCCCATTATTTCAACCTTTGTCCAGTTTCTTGCACTGAAAGGTTGAGAGGTATGGCCTGGATGGGGACAGGGCGACCAAGCAGTTCTAGGATGTAGCCTTTTTTTTTTTTTTTAAGGCTGCAGTCATATTTGACAATATTTGGGACACACTTGCCTCAAGTGGCAACTTGCTAATTTTCAGCAAACTTAGATAACTAGCTCCCATGGAGAATTCCCTGTCTGCCAGCATACTTGCCACCGGAGAGACTTAACAACTAGAGCCAACGCCACCTGACATTCGGTGTTTTCCTCTGTCTACAAGGACGTCACTATGTCTTGGAGCCAAAGAAAGTAGAGGAGAGACCAAACAGGGTAGGTGTACACAGCTTTATCTGTAGACAGCACATCACCTCTTTTGGAACTCAAATTCTTCTCCCTAAAGAGTACACCCAGAATAGCCTGCTGACAGTGATGTACTCCAGTAGCTCCTACCCTACCAACCTTATCATAATTTTTCAAAGATAAATGGGCTCTATGAAAACCAGCTGATGATACTCCACTAATACTTTCACAACAGACTAACTCCAGACTCACGGAAGTCACAAAGACTTTTTAGTATTTGATTTGCTAGACGGGAGCAAAGATGGGCATGTAAAATGCTAAGGTGAGAGCCCTCAAGCCTAAACTGAAGGAAGAGAAAATTATTTTGCCCTATTTACCGGTCTGAATTTAGTCTATACAGGTGTAGCCAAATGAAAAACTGCATAAAAGGTGGCCCTTAGATATTTAAAAAGTTTGCTGTACAATTTGGAGGGGGGGGGGCTACAAAGCATGGACACCAATAACTCAATTATACTGATGCTTCTTTGCTGAAAAGATAGCATCCTTTAATACAAAGAACAGGCTGACTAAGGCACCTCCTCCACATACCAAATTACAGACACACTCGCGTCAAGAGAAAAGGAAGAGGAACCACTGTCCAAACCACAAAGTACGTTATTGGGGTGAGGGTCCCAAAATGCATGTAACCTGGGCTGAGTGCTGACAAAAATGAGATATCATCCCTGCACAGCTTAAAGAGATGGACAACCTTCTACTCTGTTTCCTCAAGCCCAAGAGCTAGATTTAGATAGGTGTCTTGGACCACTAACATCTAGCAGAGCTGATTGAACCCCTTCCACAATTTAACCATGAGAATATCAATGACTGTTATGTTTAGGAGTGAACTCTTTGGAACTAAGGGTGAGAAGATGGCATACTGCAGTGTATTTGCATCAGGCAGTACTCGCAGATCATGAGCTCTTTCACTTGCGTAGTCATCTTCCATGTAAATGATTTTACAAGATCACTGCTGCAGGTGCAATCAAAAACTTAGCAGTGAAAGGAAAGACAGATCAGCCTTAGTTCAGCTGAGAGTGAAGGCAGCAGACCCCCTGCAACTAAACTCAATTTCACAGACACATTTTTTGGGGGGATAGGGGTTAAGAGAACACTGCATAAGCCCGACCATTGGTGCACTCAGGCATAGGATGAGAAGTTAGGCCTCATGTCTCATTTCCAGTAGTAGATGATAGGGTGCTATCTTTTCATTATGTATCCAGATTTGATGGATACAAATGCAAAAAAGAAAAGCTCACCACTAAGAAAGTTTTAGAGGCAGACAGTGAAAAGGTACACTTTAACAGAAGTGTCAATTAAGGTTGGTCATTTTTACACCCTTATCTTGAGTCTTTCTGGCTCCTTTTTTTTGGAATCAAGCAAGGGATCTTGGCAGCCCTCCATTTTTACCAGTCTGTGAGCACTAACACAGGCCAAAAGCTTATGAACATGCTTTTCATGAACAGTCCTGTAAAGTATTCCATCTGTAATACCCATGACGTCTACACCATTTTGAACATTTGGAGTGCACAGATAACTGCCATCATCTCTAAAATGGATATACTTTGTTTCATCTTACTGGTTTCAACATGCATAAGACTTCAGAGCTCATGTGTGCACTTCCTGGGCCAATTCTGATGAAGTTTTCATCAACAATTATACCCCCAGAGGTTGACAAATGACATCCATGGATTAGCCATCACCAGAGAAGCCCACCATTTGAACTCTTTGAGGACAGATGGTACAAATGCAAGGACATTCTCCAGTGACTGGATATACCTAGAGCACCACAGGATTTTCGTCTAGCAGTTAGCACATTCGATCGAGCTGAGCTATTAACAGGCTGCTTTCTGTGGGTGGGGGTTTGACTGGGGGTTTGATTTGGTCATCCTCAACTTCCAGACTGCAACTCTGAACAAGTCACATAACCAGACAAATCTCTTGGGCAGAGTCTGAAAAAGGTCCATGTGGATCAATGTGCTCTTCAAGTTAAATTCAAATATAAAAACAAAAACAAATAAACAGAAAAAAAAAGAGAGAGAAGCCTGGCTGGAACCATGTGGAGGATTGTAGGCTAACTTGTACCTTGCTGTCTTTACAATGGCGCTTCTTGACAAACAAGTCTTCATTTCTACTTGAAAGAAGGCATTTGGCAAAGTCTTTTTTTTTGGGGGGGGGGCAGTCTGTCTTCTTGGTTTCCAAGACTGCTCCTAGAAAAGTCTAAATGTTTTTTGGGGGGGGGACCAGATTTCTGGCAGTTCATAGAGAACCTTAGGATTTTGTTAGACATAATATGGTGTAGTCCAGGGCTTTTAAAGGCAATTCCTGGGAGGTCAGCAGGATCAAAATGTCATCCAAGAAGAGGTAATTCTAAACTCAGAGGTCAGCAAATAATGGGCTTTAGCATTTTGTGAACATGCTGGGAAAATGGCCAGTCCATAACACAAGGATGTGAAAAGGAAATGCTGTGCCAACAGGATTCTAAACTCCCAGCTGTTTAAGCTATGCAGATAAGCCTCTTTCATATCTAAAGCGATCAAGAAAGCATCTAATAATGGTAAGGAAGAAGGGACAAAAAGATTAACATCTTAAAACTCTTTAACCACCATAAATGTTCTTAACTTGGAGGTCTAAATGGTGTTTCTAATGTCCGTTTCTCCTGGTGACCACACAGTCTGGAGTAAAATCCTGCCCCCAGCTTTATTAGCAGAACAAACCTTTCTACTGAAGAGAGTATTTGGTCTAGGATAGGCCCCTGTGAAGGCCACCTGATCTGGAAGCATGAAGACATCCCCATGAAGATGGGAAAGGATCCAAGTATGACTTTTGTAACATGAAGCAATGAGCTCCCTCATCTACAGCATGAACCACTTGTTTCCGAAGGAGGAAAATACCTGACATTCAGGGCAGGTAGGGGATAGGTCAAGTGAGGCATACCCTCTTGGCTGGGGAAACCATTTCTTTTGTCCTTACTTGACTGCCTATCTTGGCCTCTACATCTTCACCACTACCTCTTCTCAAAGGCCCCTTTTGTGTGAACTATTCAGTGTGGGAGTGTTTCTCATTAAATGGCCACTGCTTGGTTGGAAAAAGTACAGTTTTGTACCTACCATAAATGTAGATGTTCGAGGATCCCATTGCTGCAGTCCTTACTATTGGGTATAGTCCGCATCCAGTCGGCCCGAATACCAGAGTATAAGGCTGACGTCGGTCAGGGCGCATTAGACTGACGTCAGTACGTCAGGGTACTAATGCGCATGACCGACGTCATATCCTCAGTCTTTTCTTGCCCCAGATGTCAGAAGACCCTAAAAAGACAAGGCCCAAAATACCTGCACCAAAAATATGTACAATATATACAAGAATATATACAAAAATATAAGCATGTAACCTCACCTACACAACCACCCCTAAACACAGAGGCAAGGAGGGAGGGTAAATTGGACTGCAGCAATGGGATCCTCGAACATCTACATTTATGGTAGGTACAAAACTGTACTATGTTCTTCGTTCCCCATTGCTGCAGTCCTTACTATTGGGTAGAATCCCAAAGCAGAGGTAAGGGAGGCTGGCAAATCATAAAGAAGCAGGAGCTGACAACATGCCTTGCAAAACAGCTGTGGCAAAACCAGCCCTAGACTTGAGTAGATAGGAAGGTGATAATGCTTAGAGAAAGTATGCACTGAACTCCAAGTAGCTGCTTCCAAAATATCCTTAGTTGCCACCCCTTAGAAATGCTGTTGAAGTGGCAGTAGCCCTAGTGGAATGAGGCCTAATCCCAGCTGGAATCTCCTTGCCATGATGGGAATAACAAAATGCAATGCAAAAGCCAATCCACCTAGAAATAGTTTGTTTTGACACAGGCTTGCCCTGTGAATTCAAAGCAAAAGAAACAAACAATTGCTGAGACTGCCTAAAATCCTTAGTCCTGCTTAAATAATAACGCAATTGCCTGTGTACATCTAAAGTGTGCAAAATCTTTTCCCCTTTATTTTGGGGGTCTGCATAAAAAGTAGGCAAATGAATAGTTTGGTTTAAAGCCACACTAGAAACCACCTTAGGCATAAAGGAAGGATTAGTACGTAATGATACCCTATCCTTATGGAAAATCAAAAATGGCTCTACTGCCATAAGGGCCTGCAACTCAGACACCCTTCTTGCAGAAGTAATAGCCAACAGAAAAGCAGTCTTCCATGACAAGTATTTCAATTCAGCAGTAGCCGCAGGCTCAAAAGGTTGTAGAGTAAGTTTTTCCAACACAAAATTGAGATCCCAAGCAGGAGTAGGAGCTCTACGTGGGGGTCTTATATTCTTTGCCCCTCTAAGAAACTGCTTGAACAAAGGATGCGAAAACAATGGTGGGTCACAATCATAGTGAGCTGAAATTGCTGCAGCATGAATCTTAATGGAAGAGAAGGACAAACCTTTGTCCAATAACTCAGTAAGGTATTGAAGAGCCACACTCAAATTAGGCTCAGAAACCTGCAAATTCTTTGCTGTACTCCAAAATAAAAATCTCTTCCATTTTTCTGCGTACACTTTCCTTGTACTAGGTCTTCTAGCTTCCATAATCACATTTAAAACTTGTCGAGGAAGTTGAGACCTGCTGTGTTTCAACACAGAATATGCCAGGCTGTTAGATGAAGAGAGTGAAGCTTGACATTGAGCAGATGACCATCCTTCTGAGATAACAGATGAGGAATCAGAGGTAAAGGCCATGGAGGCTTCCTTACCAGACTCCGTAGTAGTGGGTACCAGTGTTGCCGAGGCCAATCTGGAGCTATCAAAATCATCCTTGGCCTGTCTTGTCTGACCTTTAATAGTACCTTTGGAAGAAGAGGCAGAGGAGGAAAGGCATACACATGAAGGTTTTTCCAACTGAAAGACAGAGCATCCACTTTCCAAGCTGTGTGATGAAACCCCTTTGTGCAATACTGTGGCAGCTGGTGGTTTAGTGGAGAAGCGAACAGATCTATGTCTGGAGTTCCCCATGACACTGTCAATTTTTGAAATACATGAAGATCCAGTTTCCACTCGTGGGGATCCATGATTTGTCTGCTTAACACATCTGCTAAGGAGTTCTGTGCTCCCGGCAGAAACCTTGCCTGAAGAGTTAGTTGCAAGCTTAGCGCAGCCTCCCATAAAATCATTGCTTGCCTGCATAGAGGATAAGAATGTGTTCCCCCTTGCTTGTTGATGTACCACATGACAGTTGTGTTGTCTGTTAGAATCAACACCTGCCCTGGAAGAAGTAACTCCTTGAAAGCCATTAATGCAAACTGGACTGCTAACATCTCCTTCATGTTGATATGTAGATGCTGTAGTCTGGCAGGCCACTTGTCTTGTATCCACTTTCCATTTAGATGAGCTCCCAAGCAATGTCCGAGGCATCTGTCGTTAAAACCTGACTCGCCTCTGGCCGGGTCACAGAGAGTCCCTTGTTTAGGTGACATTCCTCAGCCCACCACAAAAATTCTTTTTGAAGGCAAGGTATTATTTGAATGACAGTGTCCAAATCCTGGCAGTGCTGTGTCCATACACTTTGAGATACCATTGTAGCTTCCTCATATGCAGTTTGGCATTGGGAAGCACCAGAATACAAGATGCCATGAACCCTAATGCTTGAAGGACTGTCCTTGCAGTCAGCACGGACTGATGAGATAGTTGATGGAAGTAAAGTGATAGACTCTTTTGTTTGTCCGGGGTTAAAAAGGCCATCTGGGCTGCTGTATTCAGTCTCACACCCAGAAAGCACATGTCTTGAGAGGGTACTAGACTGGACTTTATTTCGTTCACAGAATACCCTAGGCATCTTAGCACTGCTATAACATGTTCCAGATGCTGTAGAAGGTCTTCCTTTTCTTGAGCCAGAATCAGGCAGTCGTCCAAGTAAGGATAGATTTGAATTCCTTGAAGCCTGAAGTAAGCTATCACTGGAGCCAGAACCTTTGTGAATACTCTGGGCAGTAGATAAGCCAAAGGGCAATGCAGAGAACTGATAATGAGAATTTCCAGCTCGAAACCGCAGATACTTCCTGCAACTTAGCCTTATAGGCACATGAAGGTAAGCTTCCTTGAGATCTAAAGTTACCATCCAGTGATCTTTGCCCAGCAGAGGTAAAAGCTGTTGTAACGTCAACATCTTGAACTTGGGAATGTCCAGAAAAGTGTTGAGGAGAGATAAATCCAAAATTGGTCTCCACGTGTTCCCCTTCTTTGGTACTAGGAACAGGCGAGAATAAAATCCTAGGCCCCTTTCTGATACAGGGACTGGCTGAATGGCCCCTATCTGGAGTAACTGAGAAACTTGCTTGTGAGCCTCTTTTCTTTGTGGAGGAGGAACGTCTGGCATGCCTTTGAAAGGGGCATTGTATGGAAATAAAATCTGTAACCGTGGTGAATGATATCCAACACCCATTTGTCTTGAGTAATTAAATCCCAATTTTCTTTGAAAAGAGACAGTCTTCCTCCCAAAGGAGCTGCCAGGCGGAATCTACTGGCAGCTGAAAAGACAGGTCATTGGGTCTGTTTACGAAAGGACTGACCCCTGCCCTCACCAGAAGTCTGAGCAGGTGAATTCCCTGTTCTAGGCCTAAAGAACCTTGAGCCCTGCCCCTACCACGTCTAGACCTACCCCTAGACTGGGAATCATAAGCAGGATATGTCCACCCCTTAGCAGGCCAATTTCTACTAAACTTCGGTGGCTGCACCTGCAAAAATCTTTAACAGTTTGCATAGACTTAGCTTTGTCCTCCATTTTCTTTAAAACTGCTTCCACAGGCGATCCAAACAACACATCAGACTGTAAAGGAGCATCCAAAATCCTTGTCTTAACATGCTCAGCTAAATTCTGATCCTTCAACCAGGCATGCCTGCGAAGAACAGAACTAGTAGCAGCCACCCTCGAGGAGGCCTGTACAGCATCAAAACCACATTGCAAAGAATGCTTACCCACTTGTTCAGACACATGAACCAAATCCAGCAACTCTTTACACTCAATACCTTCCGCCAAAGCATCCACCTTAGATTTCAATTGTGAAAGGAGATAATTCTGACATTTTAGCATGTGAAACTGACAATTCAATGCTCTCATGGCTAGAGTGGAAGAAGTATACACTTTCTTTCCCCACCTATCCAAAGCCCTTGTCTCTTTATCAGTGGGAACAGGATTTTTAATCACAGAAGCTTTAACACCTTTAGGCCCTTGAGAAATAGTTTCTGGGTCCGCCCTAGGGCTCTTAAACAAATACTTATGAGCTTCGGGCACCCTATAATACCTATCAGGCTTAACAGGAGCAGGAGGCAAAGAGTCAGGGTTCAGGAAGCCTCTGCAAAAACATCTTCCACCACATTCAACACAGGAGGAATAGCTAAGGGCCTATGCTGGGGTAAAAACAAGAATTCCCTAAGCCTTTTCCTGGAATCAGAGTAATCCTGGCCTTCCCATTTAAAGTGCTCCCTCATGGAATGCAGAGTCTCTGAAAATGAGAAATCCTCAGGAGGAGAAGCTGTAGGAGTGGAATCATCCACATCAGAATCAGAATAAGTAGGATACTCCTGCAAGTCTTCCGCAGAAGACTCTGAAGCCTCTGAACACTGTTCAAAACTATCAAACTCGGTTCCACCCTAGGCCTCTTATCAGGCGGGGCATAGAACCTCTAATCATAGTAATCAAATCTTCTGCCATTTTAAGCATATGTTTCTTAGGTACAGAACCCGAAATGCTAGGAGAAGCCCCCACTGAAGCTGAAGTAGGCCTACCTCTCAAAGAAGTTTTGGCAACAGAAGGAGAGGCTCTAACTACCTTGGGAAGAGAGGGAAGAACAGTCACCTGAGAAGCCCCCTCAGCCTGGCCTACCTCCTGAGAAGGCACATCCTGTAACAGTAAAGTTTCTGCCTGGGACTCCATGGAAACTCCTGGCAAAACCTCTGGCTCCACTGAGCCTTCTAAAGAACCGACGTCCGGGACTGCCGGTTCATCAACCCTAGGCTTCGCTGTTTTGTCCTTGCGCTTCTTGGACGAAGCTGGCGTCGGAGCATCTGACGGCATTTTATAATTGCAACGCTTCCCAAACACTAACCTGGCACAGTCTAACCTCCTCTTAATAGTGCGTTTGTTAAACCTAGCACAAGAGCGGCAACCAACAACGTCGTGCTCAGGCCCTAAACAAGGTATACACAAGGTATGGTAATCCCTATGAGGTATCTGTTTCCCACAAGAAATACAGTTATTCACTTTTTCTGACATCCGGTAAAATACTGAGGCAAGAAAAAACCAAAATGTTCCCCAACGGGGTACTTAGCCAACTCTGTTTCGGTCTGAAACTCCGGTTTCGGAAATATTTCAGAACGCCAACCTGCACTCGCAAAATTGCTTCTGCATCGGACCATGCGGCAAAAAAGACTGAGGATATGACGTCGGTCATGCGCATTAGTACCCTGACGTACTGACGTCAGTCTAATGCGCCCTGACCGACGTCAGCCTTATACTCTGGTATTCGGGCCGACTGGATGCGGACTATACCCAATAGTAAGGACTGCAGCAATGGGGAACGAAGAACATTTAATATATTTACAGTGGATATAAAAAGTGTACACACCCCTGTTAAAATACAAGGTTTTTGTGATATAAAAAAATGAGGCCACAATAAATCATTTCAAAACTTTTCCGACCTTTAACATGACCTATAACCTGTACAATTAAATTGAAAAACAAACAAATCTGTTAGGGGAAAAAAATATAAAAAATAAAGAATGTACAATAAGCTGGTTGCATAAGTCTGCACACCCTTAAACTAATACTTTGCTGAAGCACCTTTTGATTTAATTACAGCATTCAGTCTTCTTGGGTAGGAGTCTATCAGCATGGCACATCTTGACTTGGCAATATTTGCCCACTCTTCCTTGCAAAAGTGCTCCAAATCTGTCAGACTGCAAGGGCATATCTTGGTACAGCCCTCTTTAGGGTCACCCCACAGATTTTTTATTGGATTAAGGTCAGGGCTCTGGCTGGGCAATTCCAAAACTTTAATTTTCTTCTGGTGAAGCCATTCTTTTGTTGATTTGGATGTATGCTTGGGGTCATTGTCGTGTTGAAAGGTGAAATTCCTTTTCATCTTCAGATTTCTAGCAGACGCCTGAAAGTTTTGGGCCAAAAGTGACTGGTATTTGGAACTGTTCATAATTCCCTCCACCTTGACTAAAGCCCCAGTTCCAGCAGAAGAAAAGCAACCCCAAAGCATGATACTGCCACCACCATGCTTCACTGTGGGGATGGTGTTCTTTTGGTGATGCAAAGTGTTGTTTTTGCACCAAACGTACCTTTTGGAATTGTGGCCAAAAAGTTCAACCTTGGTCTCATCAGACCATAACACATCTTCCCACATGCTTTTGGGAGACGATGTATTGTTTTGCAAATGTTAGTCAGGCCTGGATGTTTTTCTGTGTAAGAAACAGCTTCCATCTTGCAGCTCTACCCCATAGGCCAGATATATGGAGAACCATAGTAACAAATTCACATTTATAAACACTACACTGTATAGAAAAAATACATGATATATAATCAATCCAACGTTATATACATTTTTAAATTCCTTTTTTTTTTTAAATTACATACATTTTTAAATTCCTTTTTTTCACGTTTCTTTATTTTCCTTTTAAAACATAAATATAGAGAGACTTCTAAATGTGAAATGATAGTAACAAAATTGTTTGTTTATAGTCAAATATAAAACAACAATGAAATCTAGCAGAAATTAACAAGAACAGAATAAAGATAAAACATAACAACCTATATACACTATATACAGGTGCCATTTTGAAGTTCCCAAAAAGTATACTTATTTGACCTACAACTACTACATGAGTTTGTAATACAAAGCATATTGTCAAATGAACAATAAAGATTGTACTGACAACTGAAACACAATAAGATATTGAGTTCTACTAGCTTATATTAAGACAGTATCGAGGAGGATCTTCCAGTATTGGAGAAAATATGAGCGTTTATTAGGATTGATTGCACTCGATTTATGTACTAATATATATTTGGCTGCCATTTGTCTGGAGCTTGACCATGAACACTGACTTCTATCTAACCAATTCTGAGTGATGCATAATTTTAGCAATGAGAAGATGGCAACTAATACTTGTAGGTTTAACTTGAGGAGATTTTCCGAAGTGATATGCAATAATGCAAATTCCCATGAAAGAGTGGATTTTTCACAACCAATCTTCTCAAGCCTGGCTTTCTGTGAACACCATTACATGTACAGTTACAGCTCCAGAACATTTGAAAAAAGATCTGCTTTCTGGAATTGGCAATATGGGCAATTAGGGGAGAGTTTTGCATTAAATCTGTTCATAATTACTGGAGTTAAATAGGCATTATTGTTAATCATTAATTGGGTATAAGTAAGTTTTTTTAAAGGAGGTTAAATTCAGTGTAACTTTAATGGCTTGAAATTTCTACCTATCAGTAAATCCAGCATTTTGTTTCAACCAGTAATCTGATATTATAATGGAAGACTGATACCGTAGCCGGGCAATCAAATTTATAAGAATTTAACATTGTATTCTTAGATTGTAACAGCATCCATAAAATTGTACATGTATTTACATTACTACTATGCATTTCAAAATCTCTTGTCAGTGAAACTGTTAATTCCCTAACTTGTCTTAAAATTATGATGTAACCTCTTAGAAGCTTTAAAGCCTTACTTGCATGTTCCAGAGACATATTCCTAAAAACATAGATATCCCATAGATTTTTCTCTCTAATAAAAGGGAACATATTTAAAATTTAACATTTCATTAGTCAGTCTAATGTTTGGGTTTAGATGAAATTGTTCCAGCATCCAGAATGCTTTGAATAAATCCAGAGAATCTAAGTGATTATGTAGTCTTAAGACACTGAACTTTAATGAAGCATGAGTTTTACAAGCCTTAAGACTATATTTATTGAGGAATGGTAGAGCCTTTGGCGTAAAGTTACAATATTTAATATAATTATACCAAATATATAACAAAGACGTTGATCATTCATTCTTATTTGGACCGAATTCTGAAATTTTTATAATCCTACTTGCGCATATAATATAATATAATATAAACTAAAAAAAAAGGCAATCCCAACCCTCCATTTACTTTAGGATGAATTAGTTTTTGGTAACTTATTCTAGTCGATTTGGGATGCCAAATAAACTTTATTAAAAGTACATTAACTTTCTTAAATAAATTATTCTGAACTATTATTCTAGAAGCCTTAAGGTGAAATAATAGTCTTGGGAGAATATTCATTTTGATAATTGCGACTTTTGAAAGGAATAACAGTTTTAGTATGCGTCATCCCTGACTGTCTTGTTCTAATTCTGAAAGCAGTTTCAAAATATTATTTTGAAGAAAGAGTCTTATTATATTGAAAAGAGACCCCAAGATAGTTTAAGGAGTGCTTAAGTTTTATTTCCAAATCCAGGAAAATTTGGTTTGTATGGCATGAGGAATTTAATGGGAATATGGAAGTCTTATCAATATTAAGTTTATAGTTAGAAATTTTTGAGAAGCTGTTACTAGAGTCCAATATCTTACTTAAACCAGTATTAGGTAGAGAAAAGTAAATATTTACATCATCAGCGAAGGCCGAAAAAGCAATTTTACTGTTAAATAAATTGGAATAAGATATGTTTTTTGTTTTATGAGGAAAAGGGGTTCCATGTATAAATTGAAAAGATATGGTGATAATGGACAACCCTGTCTAGCCCCATTATAAATGTTTATTCTTTTTGAATTTTTGTTAATAAAATTGTACTTGAATTAACATACAGAGTTTTAATTATATCTATAAAGCTTTTTGGTAAAATTAAAGTAGGGTAGAACTGCAAATAAAAAACTATGATTCATTCAATTGAAGGCTTTAGATGCGACTATCGCAAGCACATATATTGGGTGTTTCTGATAACTGGAGAGCATCATCATTGTGTCCAATGTTAGTGTATTATTACAACTGCTCAAGTGAAATAATGCTAGGAATTATCTTTTTTAATCTACTGGCTAAGATTGCTGCTAGAATTTTAATTTCTAGGTTAATAAGAAATATGGGTCTACAATTTAGGGTGTTTTTCCTATCTTTTTTATGTTTAGGGATAAGAAAAGTTTTAGAATTGTTTAAATAAAAGGTCTGTAAAGCCCATGTCTTTTATAAAGATAAAAACTAGTAATAAAAAGTTTGCTATCCTTACCCTAAATGTTTTATAAAATTCACCCATAAAGCCATCCGGACCAAGGGCTTTATTAGGCTTGAGAGTATTTATTACGAACAAGACTTCTTGCTTTGTAAGGGGTGTTGAAAGAATATTAACTTGAGATTGGTGGATTTTTGGGAATACTAAATTGTCTAGGGAAAGGCCCCTCTCTTGATTAGTGAAAGGATACTCTTTGTTGACCATGCTGTTGGGAATAAATGTCTTCAAATGGTCCCACAATTTCTGAGCTGGTAATATATGATTTACCAAGATAATCAAGTTCTCTTATGGTAGGAGCCTTATTATTCCCACTTATTATTCTGGCTAAGAATTTTGAGGGAGTTTGAGCCCACTCTGCAAAACTAACTAAAGTTTTCATTTCTTGGAATGAATATTGTTCTGCATGGAGCAAATACAGATCCTTCTCAAGACTGCTCATTTGTCTTTTTAAGACTGGATTATAGTTGTCCTGTAGTTTCGTTTCAATCTTTTTTCAGTTGTAATTCATTTTCTCTAGATACTTTTATGGTAGGATGCTTTTTGTATAACTAAACCTCTAATCAAAACTTTAGTAGCCACCTATTGCACATCATAAGGAATTGTGGAAGAGGCTATTTATTTTCTAAATCAACTAATAAGTAGTTAACATCCTGTTTGACATCACTTTTATGTAGCAAATTTGGATTTAATGCCCAGTTGTACCACTTAAATGCACTTTTAAAAATATTAAACCAAGATAACTTGTGTAATTTTTGAGTGGTCTGAAAAAAATCTAGGTTCTATAAAATACTTGATCTCAGCTCTTAGAAAAATGTCGGAGATCAAGAAAAAGTCCAATCTGGACCATGATTTGTAGCACGGAGAGTAGAAGGTATACTTAGATGTGTGTGTATTCTTATCTTGAAGGTAGTAAGGATCAAACTGAAAACAGTTTTCAAATCAAACAACGCCATAGAAGCTTGAATGTTGCATGATTTACTTTTACTAGTTCTATCCAACACAAGGTCCACTAAAGAGTTCCAACCTCCCCCCGTTATGTAATAATAATTGGGGAATAAAGAAAGAATATTGTACAAAGACATAAGGTTCTGTTGTTTAGTACAGGGACCATAGATATTAAGAAACAAAATTGGTTTGTCAAGAGTAGAGTTTACTGTTGTAAAGTAACACCATCTGCCATTACTACCTGAAACATAATGTATGATTTGTTCTTTAAATGAGTTTTTAATTATAACTGCCACATCTCCACTGTTGGTTTTATAACCTGAGGCAATAATTGCTTTTATCCATTTTCTCTTAATGACTAGATCCCGATCATCAGGCATCATACAAGTTCCCTGAATAAAAATTACTCCTGCTACTGATATGCATAGTAAATATAATAGTAATTTTTTAATGTCCTGAATACCCCTAACATTCCATGAATCAATCATCTGCATTAATATACCGATTTTTAATATATAATCCTAAAACTGGTAGATACCCAACTTTTTATTTTTGCAGTAGACATTCCGTTTATTATAAGAATGGTAACACATTTATTTATATAAAGGCACATTAGATTATACAGGCAGAACAGTAAATAGGCAATCTTATAGCACTTGACTGTCCCAGCTCTAATCCTGTGCCTAACCACTGATCTACTACTCCTGGGAGAGACTCCTTCGTTATAATAGAGAGGTTTTTTATTATAAAAATATGTAGAAGCTAAAAGAGATCTATAACCTCTAAAGTTAACATATTTTTTTAAATTTAAAACACTAAAAACCTTAACTATGCAAACCAAAATGTACATCCTTATTTCTGCACTCCAACTATCACAGCTCACTAACAGGAAAAGCTGTAGCCCGCTAACTAAACCATTGTTTTGGGGCTTAACTCTCAGCCGTACTTTCATTACTTAACGATGTCAACCTCAGAATGAACAGTATGTCAGAAGAGTAAATTAACATGACAAATGTGTGACTTACAAATCCGCATTCGTTTAAGGTCTAGAGAGTCATTAAACTAAGCTAAATTTACTATGTATTAGAACAGTTTAACAGACTGTAAATCAGAGCAATACTTTGATGTAACCACAAGAAGCTTTACTCTAGATACAGAACAGAGGATAACAAGGGAAATACAGAGTTCCAGAATATCATAACTTTTCCTATAATAATAATTTTAGCAAACAGACTGTTTCTAGACAAAGAGTACCTAGATCTAACTATACATATGGCCTTAACAATACTAATTAAGAGTGCATTTCCATTTAACCTATTAAATCAATCTTCTGTTGATTATAACATAATATGCCATTTAGTTAAACAATTCTTAGGAGGCTATACAATAATACAATTGAGGCATATAACAAGACTCAGAAGGTAAAAACCCCCTCAAAAATGTGGGCTGTAAATCTCAAAATAACTGCATAGTATGATAACAAAATCACAAGTAAAATCAATGTCCACACAGGACAGATCTGATATCAAGAATAAAGCCTCAGCACTTTAGGTTTTATTTATGTTTGCTTTTTTTTTTCTCCTTCATGCTCTTAACTCTGCACTTAACCTTTTTCCACCTTTAACTCCTACTTCTTCTCCAGCACTAGTAACAGACCAGATACACTATGACTATCGAAACTACCGAAAGGAAAATGTCACCCAGACAGAACATTATGAGTTATCCCCTGACACTTTATAGCACTTTAAAATGTTTATTTCAAAAGTTCTGCCTCAACGACAGTGATAATGTAAATTTATTGATAAAGAATTACCTTGTGTTTAACCTGTCCGAGGGTGAGTCCCAAATGAAGTAAAACCTTGTTAATATTGCAGATACAGTTCTGCTACTGCCACAGATTTATCTAAGCAGGATCGCTGGTAACATAACTTTCAAGAGAGACCATAAACAGAGGAAATGAATGTACCCAAAGTCCTAGGGCAGAGGTCACGGTCTTGCCACTCTTACCTGGATTGTTACTTCTCATCGGCTTAAAGGTTCCCTTCTAACATCAATGGAGAGTGACTGGGTTTTAACAACAGCAAAGAGGGCAGAACATCCCATTTTTGTACAGAATGTAATCTTGACATGACTACAGACAGTGGGGGAATTCGGGAGATCATTCAAAGAAAAGTACAGTTTTGTACCTACCATAAATGTAGATGTTCGAGTGCGCATACAGCTGCAGTCATCACACTTGGGTTATCCTGCCGTCAGGCAGGTCATCGGTCGGCCGAATTCCAAAGTCTAGATCCAGCGTCGGTTGTCATCGCTTCTTCCCTGACGTCAGTGCGGCAGGGGTATAAAAGAGGCAGCCGACGCCATTTTCTTCAGTTTTTCTTGCCCCAGATGTCAGGTGCCCCCAGAAAGGAAGGCAAAACATGATGTTATGCAAACATACATAAGTAGATAAATCAAAACTGTAGTTGCAAGCAAATGCACCATAAAGGAATACCCCAAATAGGTTGTATGTTAAAGGTGTTTGTCATAAGCCCTGTCCTAAGAGGGGATGGAGGGAGGGTAACCTGGACTGCAGCTGTATGCGCACTCGAACATCTACATTTAAGGTAGGTACAAAACTGTACTATGTTCATCGTGCATACAGCTGCAGTCATCACACTTGGGTAGAATCCCAAAGCTAAGTAAGGGTGGCTGGTACTAAGCGGAATTAGGAGGGGCTAGAATGCCCTGCAGGACTGCTGTGGCAAAGCCCGCTCTCGATTTTGAGTATAGTGGAAGGTGGTAGTGCTTGGTGAAAGTGTGCACTGAACTCCAAGTAGCTGCTTCCAAAATGTCCTTGGTAGGGACCCCCCTGAGGAAAGCTGCTGAGGTAGCTGTAGCCCTGGTGGAGTGGGATCTGATGTATACAGGCACTGATTTTCCATGAAATTAATAACAAAAGCGTATGCAGTGGGCTATCCATTTTGAAATAGTCTGTTTGGAAATAGCCTTTCCTTGAGCACCTGTAGCATAGAAAACAAAGAGCTGCTCAGATTTCCTGAATGACTTTGTTCTGTCCAAATAATAACGAAGTTGCCTGTGAATGTCCAAGGAGTGTAGTAGCCTCTCTCCTTTGTTCTGTGGATTTGGATAAAAGGTAGGTAAATGAATAGTCTGACTCAAAGCCACACTGGATACTACCTTTGGCATGAAGGTAGGGTTGGTTTGTAAGGAAACCCTATCCTAATGGAAAATGATGAAAGGTTGCACAGCCATGAGGGCCTGTAGCTCCGAAACTCTGCGTGCTGAGGTAACAGCCAGAAGGAAGGCTGTTTTCCACGACAAGTATTGTAGCTCTGCTGAAGAAGCCGGCTCAAAAGGAGGCAGTGTCAGCTTCTCCAATATGAAGTTGAGGTCCCAAGCTGGAGCTGGTGGTTTCCGTGGGGGTTTTATATTTTTTGCCCCTCTGAGGAACTGCCTTAAAAGAGGATGTGAGAATAAAGGAGGATCCGTATTGTATTGTGCTGAAATGGCTGAAGCGTGGATCTTGATGGAAGAGAAGGAAAGGCCACTGTTTAACATCTCAGCTAGGTACTGTAAAATCTGAGGTATATTTATTACCCAAGGATTCTGGCCTTTTGCTTGATTCCATTAACAAAATCGTTTCCATTTGGCGGAGTAGGTTTTTCTAGTAGAGGGTCTCCTGGCCTCCAAGATGACATCCTGTACCTCCTTGGAGAGGAGAGTCTGTTGGCAAATTAAGGTATTCTCCATGCAGCTAGATTTAGAGTTCTGAGCTGGCTGTGAAGGGTCTTGTAGTTGTGCTGGGACAACAAAAAAGGAACTTGAGGTAGGATCCATGGTGGTGAGTGTGACAGGTTCTTTAGGAGAGGATACCAGTGCTGTCGTGGCCGGTCTGGAGCAATGAGAATCATTTGTGGCCTCTCTACTCTGGTTTTTAATAGGACTTTGGTCAGTAGAGGTAGATGTGGGAAGGCATAAACTGTCAATGTTGTTCAATTGAAAGAGAGTGCGTCCACTTTCCAGGCCTGTGGATGATAGGTCCTTGAGCAGAATTTCTCCAACTGGTAATTTCTGTGGGTAGCAAATAGATCTATGTCTGGCTGTCCCCATGCCTGAGTTACCTTTGAGAAGACTTGAGGATGCAACTTCCATTTATGTGGGTCTGTCATATTTCTGCTCAAGTTGTCTGCCAGTGTGTTTTCCTTCCCTGGCAGGAATTGTGCCTGCAGTTGAACTTGTAATTCCAGTGCTGTGTTCCACAGGGTCATAGCTTGCCTGCACAGGGGGTATGAATGCGTTCCTCCCTGTTTGTTTATGTACCACATGACTGTGGTGTTGTCTGTCCTTATTAATAGCTGGCCTGGATGCAGTAGGTCTTTGAAGGTCATAAGAGCATTTTGCACGGCTAGCATCTCCTTTTGGTTGATGTGTAGGTGCATCTCTTTTTGGGACCATTTTCCCTGAATGCACTGCACTGATCTGCCATGTGTTCTCCCCAGGCGTAGTCTGAGGTGTCTGTTGTGATGATTTGAGTTGCTTGTGGTATACAGAAAGGGAGACCTGTGTTTCTTTGGCATGCTTGAGCCCACCACAAAAATTCCTTTTGAAGGCATGGAATGAGTGGTATAATTGTTTCCAAGCTGTGGCTATGTTGAGACCATAAGTTTTTTTAGGTACCATTGTAGTTTCCTCATATGCAGCTTTGCAAATGGTATTAGTAGGATGCAAGATGCCATGAACCCCAAAGCCTGCAGGATTTTCCTTGCAGTTAGCCTGGTTAAAGTTACCATTTTGTTGAAGTATTGAGACAGTTGCCCTTGTTTGTCTGGCGTGAGGTAGGCCATCTGGGTCATTGTATTTAAGCTGGCACCCAGGAAAATTATCTGTTGAGAAGGTATTAGTTTTGATTTCTTTTTGTTCACTGTGTACCCCAGGCAGTTTAACAGTTTTATTACAAACGCCAGATGCTGCAATAGAATGTCCTTGCTGTCCGCTTGGATCAGGCAGTCGTCCAGATATGGATAGATTTGTATTCCTCATTGTCTGCAGAAGACAATTACTGATGCCAAGCATTTCGTAAACACTCTGTGCGCAGTAGATAAGCCAAAGGGCAATGCAGAGAATTGGTAATGGGTTGAACCTGCAAGAAATCTGAGGTATCTTCTGCAATCTTGTCTGATAGGGACATGCAGGTATGCCTCCTTGAGGTCCAACGTTACCAGCCAAGACTCCTTGCCCAGCATGGGAAGAAGCTGCTGTAATGTGAGCATCTTGAATTTTGGTAC